>NC_057796.1:72215578-72256611 GCF_018294505.1 Triticum aestivum
ATATTATTGGCTAGTTGGCCGAACGGCGGTTGAATCTAGGATTTGGGGGGAATTTTTGGGTGGGGGGAGGATTTTCGCGCGGTGGGCGGGGGGAGTTTGGCGCATGGTCGGTTTCTCCAAGTCCAGTCCCATGTGTCAGTGAAGAGGCAAGCCGAAGCGTGTTCCGTTTGCGTGACCGTGTGCAGGACCGAACATGTGTGGGGTGCAATGCGACCGCGACAGGGGTGTTGTGAGTGTACCGCCTTTTTGCTTTTAAACTAGGTGCTTTGCCCCCTCAAAAAAAACTTGTTGCTTCGCGTGATCCATCGATACTACTACTAGTAATCCAGTAATCCCGACTAAAACGGCGCGGCCGGGTCTTTTCCCGCGCGATATGCTCGGAGGTTGGCTTGGTTGGGTTTTTTAGGACGAGTAATGCTACACCTACGTAGTCCCAGTTACATAATTAACATAATGTGAAACGTGTGAGCTATTGATTGTAGATTGGGGGGAGGGAGGGGCCCACCACCATGAAAATCAGGGGAGGAGAGAGAGAGGCAATTTACGTTAACCCTTTCGTAGGTTCCCGTAGATGTAGAAAAATGTGAAATGCGTGAATGTGCATTTGCAGATAAGGCCTTCCCTCGTTCATCCTTTTCTCCCACAAGATCTTGATCTTCCGTGCAACGCACGGGCATCTTGCTAGTACTCCTACAATATACTATATTATTGTGAAAGTTCATATACACCGGCCGAGATTAATGCAAACACGGCAAATTTTCATTACACTTCGAACTTCTATAGGACAGAAAAATAAAAGAAACCCGACCCTAAACCTATTCTACGGCGGTGACCGACGTCCTCCATCTGTGATCCCCATGTACGGGGGCGGGGTTCAAGACCCCTGAAGTGAAGGTGTGGTCTTCGGCGAGGAAAAGTAGAACACGGGAGACGGACCGGCCAAATGGCACACCATGCCCTGCCGCCTCCCATGCCCTACTCATCCTCGGAGGAGTCCCCGACCTCGGCGATGCCGGACGTTGGACGGCGGCAAGTAGGACGCGTGGCTGACGGTGCTCCCGTCATCGACCGCCAGCGTGGCCACCGCTTGTGCGGCAACTTGAGAGAGGGCGGCGACCTCGAGCTCCATCCCCGAAGACAAGCTCTCCCGCAGAGTGTTCGCGCTTGCGGTCATGGCGGATGTGGTGCCAGGTAGGAGGACGATGCGCTATGGTGTGGAGGTTAGCTGGGCGTTGCCGCTTTAAGTAGCGCATTCCGGTGAGGCCAAGCATCCTGGTGCGTCATTAAGTCGCCGGAGTTGGTTCCTCGGGCACCAAGCCTCTTAACGACGGCATACGGACGGACGGCATGAATCCAGGCAGCTGGCGCCGGCTGGGAACGCACCACGCGATGGCGTGAGGGACGAGGGTTTTTCGTGTGCCAGGGTAGTCAGCTACGGTCGTGGCAACGTTGGAGATGCCCTTTGCTCACATGCGATCGACGCATGTCATTGAAAAAGCAAGATGACCCGGCATGGTCTCAGGTTGTGAGGATGCAGTTGGCCGCGCTACACCACTCCGCGCACGCGTCCCGGTGCCCCGTGCATCCTCGACGAGCCGGGTGTTGGGGTGTGTTTGGATTGTGGCCAAAGTGCACCTTACCAAAATTTTGGTCATGACCCAAACATTGGTCTTTGTTTGGATGGTTGCCATTTTTGTTTGAGGTTTTGGTCATGACCCGAAAATGGATGGTTGCCATTTTTTTGGCATGCCAATGAACTCTAGCCAACTCTAGTTCATTTTTCTTGCCGATGTTGGCCAAATCATGGGCAACCAAAACCTCAACCAAAATTTTGGCTACCCAATGCTTTGATGGGGCAACCTTGGGCACAAACCAAACATACTAGCTGCTGGTCGTGCCACAGCACTAACGCCACCCTCTGCACACTGAAACCAACCGTGTCTAGCGACGATGAGTGTGCCGCTCACCGCGGTCGCCGTGTCCAGAGGCGGTCCTGGAGCTGCGCCACGATGTTGGCCCCACGACCCACATGAACGGTTGCCGGTTGATACGTCTCCAACGTATCTATAATTTTTTATTGCTTCATGCTATATTATATTCTGTTTTGGATGATTAATGGGCTTTGTTATACACTTTTATATTATTTTTGGGACTAACCTATTAACCGGAGGCCCAGCCCAGAATCACTGTTTTTTGCCTATTTCAGAGTTTCGTAGAAAAAGAATATCAAACGGAGTCCGAACGGAATGAAACCTTCGGGAACGTGATTTTCGAAACGAACATGATCCAGAGGACTTGGACCCTACGTCAAGACATCAACCAGGAAAGCACGAGGTAGGGGGGCGCGCCTACCCCCCTGGGCGCGCCCTCCACCCTCGTGGGGCCCATGTTGCTCCACCGACGTACTTCTTCCTCCTATATATACCTACGTACCCCCAAACCAACAGAAGCATCCACGAAAACGTAATTCCACCGCCGCAACCTTCTGTACCCGTGAGATCCCATCTTGGGGCCTTTTCCGGCGTCCTGCCGGAGGGGGCATTGATCACGGAGGGCTTCTACAGCAACACCATAGCCTCTCCGATGATGTGTGAGTAGTTTACCTCAGACCTTCTGGTCCATAGTTATTAGCTAGATGGCTTCTTCTCTCTTTTTGGATCTCAATACAAAGTTCTCCACGATTCTCGTGGAGATCTATTCGATGTAATCTTCTTTTGCGGTGTGTTTGTTGAGACCGATGAATTGTGGGTTTATGATCAAGTTTATCTATGAACAATATTTGAATCTTCTCTGAATTCTTTTATGTATGATTGGTTATCTTTGCAAGTCCCTTCGAATTATCAGTTTGGTTTGGCCTACTAGATTGATCTTTCTTGCAATGGGAGAAGTGCTTAGCTTTGGGTTCGATCTTGCGGTGTCCTTTCCCAGTGACAGTAGGGGCAGCAAGGCACGTATTGTATTGTTGCCATCGAGGATAACAAGATGGGGTTTATATCATATTGCATGAGTTTATCCCTCTACATCATGTCATCTTACTTAAATTGTTACTCTGTTCTTTTGAACTTAATACTCTAGATGCATGTTGGATAGCGGTCGATGTGTGGAGTAATAGTAGTAGATGCAGGCAGGAGTCGGTCTACTTGTCTCGGACGTGATGCCTATATACATGATCATACCTAGATATTCTCATAACTATGCTCAATTCTGTCAATTGCTCAACAGTAATTTGTTTACCCACCGTAATACTTATGCTCATGAGAGAAGCCACTAGTGAAACCTATGGCCCCGGGGTCTATTTTCCATCATATTAATCTCCCGACAACAAGCTATTTCTGGCACCGTTTATTTTGCAATTTTTACTTTTAATATTTATCATAAAAATACCAAAAAAAATTATCTTATCATATCTATCAGATCTCACTTTTGTAAGTGACCATGAAGGGATTGACAACCCCTTTATTGCGTTGGTTGCGAGGTTTTTATTTGTTTGTGTAGGTACGAGGTACTTGAGCGTGGCCTCCTACTAGATTTATACCTTGGTTCTCAAAAACTGAGGGAAATACTTACGCTACTTTACTGCATCACCCTTTCCTCTTCAAGGGAAAACCAACGTAGTGCTCAAGAGGTAGCAAGAAGGATTTCTGGCGCCGTTGCCGGGGAGGCTTTCGCAAAGTCAAGTCAAGATTTGGACTCCCGACAACGAGCCATTTCTGGCGCCGTTGCCGGGGAGTCTACGCAAAGGTCAACATACCAAGTACCCATCACAAACCCTTATCTCCCGCATTACATTATTTGCCATTTGCCTCTCGTTTGCCTCTCCCCCACTTCACCCTTGCCGTTTTATTCGCCCTCTCTTTTCCGTTCGCCTCTTTTCGCGTGCTTCTTGTTTGCTCGTGTGTTGGATTGCTTGCTTGTCACGACGGCTCAAGATAATACCAAATTGTGTGACTTTACTAATACCAACAACAATGATTTCCTTAACACTCCGATTGCTCCTCTTACCGATACTGAATCTTGTGAAATTAATGCTGCTTTGTTGAATCTTGTCATGAAAGATCAATTCGCCGGCCTTCCTAGTGAAGATGCCGCTACCCATCTAAATAGCTTCGTTGATTTGTGTGATATGCAAAAGAAGAAAGATGTGGACAATGATATTGTTAAATTGAATCTATTTTCTTTTTTGCTTAGAGATCGTGCTAAAGCTTGGTTTTCGTCTTTGCCTAAAAATAGTATTGATTCTTGGAATAAGTGCAAAGATGCTTTTATCTCTAAGTATTTTCCTCCCGCTAAAATCATCTCTCTTAGAAACGGTATCATGAATTTTAAGCAACTTGATCATGAACATGTTGCACAAGCTTCGGAGAGGATGAAATTAATGATACGTAATTGCCCTACACATGGTTTGAATTTGTGGATGATTATACAAAAATTTTATGCCGGATTGAATTTTGCTTCTAGAAATCTTTTAGATTCGGCCGCGGGAGGCACTTTTATGGAAATCACTTTAGGAGAAGCTACTAAACTCCTAGATAATATTATGGTTAATTATTCTCAATGGCACACTAAAAGATCTACTAATAAGAAAGAGCATGCGATAGAAGAAATTAATTTTTTGAGTGGAAAGATGGATGAACTTATGAAATTATTTGCTAATAAAAGTGTTTCTTCTGATCCTAATGATATGCCTTTATCTACTTTGATTGAGAATAATAATGAATCTATGGATGTGAATTTTGTTGGTAGGAATAATTTTGGTAACAACGCGTATAGAGGAAACTTTAATCCTAGGCCGTATCCTAGTAATTCCTACAACAATTCTTATGGAAATTTTAATAAGATGCCCTCGGAATTTGAGACTAGTGTTAAGGAGTTTATGAATTCGCGAAAGAATTTCAATGCTTTGCTTGAAGAAAAATTGCTTAAAGTTGACGAATTAGCTAGGAACGTTGATAGAATTTCTCTCTTGATGTTGATTCTTTGAAACTTACTCCCTCTGTTCCTAAATACTTGTCTTTCTAGGCATTTCAAGTGACTATCACATACGGATGTATGTAGACATATTTTAGAGTGTAGATTCACTCATTTTACTCCGTATGTAGTCACTTGTTGAAATGCCTAGAAAGACAAGTATTTAGGAACGGAGGGATTAGATCTATTCCACCTAAGCATGATATCAATGAGTCTCTCAAGGCCATGATAATTTCCATTGATGAGTGCAAAGAAAGAACCGCTAGGATGCGTGCTAAGAAAGATTGTTTTGTGAAAGCGTGTTCTTCTAGTTTCTATGAAAATAAAGATGAAGATCTAAAAGTTATTGATGTGTCCCCTATTAAATCTTTGTTTTGCAATAT
This sequence comes from Triticum aestivum, assembly GCF_018294505.1. Taxonomy (NCBI): domain Eukaryota; kingdom Viridiplantae; phylum Streptophyta; class Magnoliopsida; order Poales; family Poaceae; genus Triticum; species Triticum aestivum. The sequence goes on from NC_057796.1 coordinate 72,220,930, forward strand.
GAATCTTGATAATGATGGGACTGAATATGATCCACCTTTACCTAGAAGGCGTTCCAAAAATTCGGAGTTTTTAGATCTTGATGCAAAATTTGGTAAAAGTGGGATTGAAGAGATCAAAACTCTAGATATTAATGAACCCTATTTTTGATTTCAAGGATTTTAATTATGATAATTGCTCTTTGATAGATTGTATTTCCTTGTTGCAATCCGTGCTAAATTCTCCACATGCTTATAGTCAAAATAAAGCCTTTACCAAACATATCATTGATGCTTTGATGCAATCTTATGAAGAAAAACTTGAGTTGGAAGTTTCTATCCCTAGAAAACTTTATGATGAGTGGGAACCTACTATTTAAACTAAAATTAAAGATCATGAATGCTATGCTTTGTGTGATTTGGGTGCTAGTGTTTCCACGATTCCAAAGACATTGTGTGATTTGCTAGGTTTCCGTGATTTTGATGATTGCTCTTTAAACTTGCACCTTGCGGATTCCACCATTAAGAAACCTATGGGAAGAATAAATGATGTACTTATTGTTGCAAATAGGAATTATGTGCCCGTAGATTTTATTGTTCTTGATATAGATTGCAATCCTTCATGTCCTATTATTTTTGGTAGACCTTTCCTTAGAATGATTAGTGCAATTATTGATATGAAGGAAGGGAATATTAGATTCCAATTTCCATTAAGGAAAGGCATGGAACACTTCCCTAGAAATAAAATAAAATTACCTTATGAATCTATTATGAGAACCACTTATGGATTGCCAACCAAAGATGGCAATACCTAGATCTATCCTTGCTATTATGCCTAGCTAGGGGCGTTAAACGATAGCGCTTGTTGGGAGGCAACCCAATTTTATTTTTAGTTTTTTTCCTTTTTGCTTCTGTTTAGGAATAAATCTTTGATCTAGCCTCTGGTTAGGTGTGTTTTTATGTTTTAATTAGTGTTTGTGCCAAGTTTAACCTATAGGATCGTCTTGGATGATAGTTATTTGATCTTGCTGAAAATTCCAGAAACTTTCTGTTCATGAAAATAATTGTTAAAAATCACCAGAACGTGATAAAATATTGATTCCAATTGCTTCTGATCAATAAACAAATTTTCTAGGTCGTCCTATTCTGGCTGAATTTTTGGAGTTCCATAAGTTTGCGTTAGTTACAGATTACTACAGACTGTTCTGTTTTTGACAGATTCTGTTTTTCGTGTGTTGTTTTCTTATTTTGATGAATCTATGGCTAGTAAAATAGTTTATAAACCATAGAGAAGTTGGAATACAGTAGGTTTAAAACCAATATAAATAAAGAATGAGTTCATTACAGTACCTTGAAGTGGTTTTTGTTTTCTTTCGCTAACGGAGCTCACGAGATTTTCTGTTAAGTTTTGTGTTGTGAAGTTTTCAAGTTTTGGGTAAAAGATTTGATGGATTATGGAACAAGGAGTGGCAAGAGCCTAAGCTTGGGGATGCCCATGGCACCCCAATATAATCTAAGGACACCAAAAAGCCAAAGCTTGGGGATGCCCCGGAAGGCATCCCCTCTTTCGTCTACTTCCATCGGTGACTTTACTTGGAGCTATATTTTTATTCACCACATGATAAGTGTTTTGCTTGGAGCATCTTGTATGATTTGAGTCTTTGATTTTTAGTTTACCACAATCATCTTTTCTGTACACACCTTTTGAGAGAAACACACATGATTCGGAATTTATTAGAATACTCTATGCGCTTCACTTATATCCTTTGAGCTATATAGTTTTTGCCCTAGTGCTTCACTTATATCTTTTAGAGCACGGCGGTGGATTTGTTTTATAGAAACTATTATTCTCTCATGCTTCACTTATATTATTTTGGGAGTCTTAAACAGCATGGTAATTTGCTTAAATTGGGAAATTAATCCTAATATGCTAAGTATTCGAGATTAGTGGAAACAAAAAAAACTTTCTTATGAGTGTGCTGAATACTAAGAGAAGTTTGATGATTGATGATTGTTTTGAGATATGGAGGTAGTGATATTAAGGTTGGGCTAGTTGAGTAATTGAGAAATTGAGAAATACTTGTGTTGAAGTTTGCAAGTCCTGTAGCATGCACGTATGGTAAACGTTATGTAACAAATTTGAAACATGAGGTGTTCTTTGATTGTCTTCCTTATGAGTGGCAGTCGGGGACGAGCGATGGTCTTTTCCTACCAATCTATCCCCCTAGGAGCATGCGTGTAGTGCTTGGTTTTTGATGAATTGTAGATTTTTGCAATAAGTATATGAGTTCTTTATGACTAATGTTGAGTCCATGGATTATACGCACTCTTACCCTTCCATCATTGCTAGCCTCTTCGGTACCGTGCATTGCCCTTTCTCACATTGAGAGTTGGTGCAAACTTCGCCGGTGCATCCAAACCCCGTGATATGATACGTTCTTTCACACATAAACCTCCTTATATCTTCCTCAAAACAGCCACCATATCTACCTATTATGGCATTTCCATAGCGATTCCGAGATATATTGCCATGCAACTTTCCACCGTTCCGTTTATCATGACACATTCATCATTGTCATATTGCTTTGCATAATCATGTAGTTGACATTGTATTTGTGGCAAAGCCACTATTCATAATTTTTCATACATGTCACTCTTGATTCATTGTTATCCCGGTATACCGCCGGAGGCATTCATATAGAGTCATACTTTGTTCTAGTATCGAGTTGTAATTGTTGAGTTGTAAATAAATAGAAGTGTGATGATCATAATTCATAGAGTATTGTCCCAAAAAAAGGCCAAATAAAAAAAGGAAGGCCCAAAAAAAGAAAATAAAAAGGGACAATGCTACTATCCTTTTTTCCACACTTGTGCTTCAAAGTAGCACCATGATTTTCATGATAGAGAGTCTCTTGTTTTCTCACTTTCGTATACTAGTGGGAATTTTTCATTATAGAACTTGGCTTGTATATTCCAACAATGGGCTTCCTCAAATTCCCTAGGTCTTCATGAGCAAGCAAGTTGGATGCACACCCACTTAGTTTCTTTTGTTGAGCTTTCATGCATTTATAGCTCTAGTGCATCCGTTGCATGGCAATCCCTACTCCTTGCATTAACATCAATTGATGGGCATCTCCATAGCCCATTGATTAGCCGCGTTGATGTGAGACTTTTTCCTTTTTTGTCTTCTCCACATAACCCCCATCATTATATTCTATTCCACCCATAGTGCTATATCCATGGCTCACGCTGTGAAGGTTGAAAAAGTTTGAGATTACTAAAGTATGAAACAATTGTTTGGCTTGTCATCGGGGTTGTGCATGATGAGAGCATTCTTGTGTGGTGAAAATGGAGCATGACTAAACTATATGATTTTGTAGGGATGAACTTTCGTTGGCCATGTTATTTTGAGAAGACATAATTGCTTAGTTAGTATGCTTGAAGTATTATTGCTTTTATGTCCATATTAAACTTTTAACTTGAATCTTTCGGATCTGAATATTCATACCACAATTAAGAGGGTTACATTAAAAAATTATAATAAGTAGCATTCCGCATCAAAAATTCTGTTTTTATCACTTACCTACTCGAGGACGAGCAGGAATTAAGCTTGGGGATGCTTGATACGTCTCCAACGTATCTATAATTTTTGATTGCTTCATGCTATATTATATTCTGTTTTGGATGATTGATGGGCTTTGTTATCACTTCTATACTATTTTTGGGACTAACCTATTAACCGGACGCCCAGCCCAGAATTGTTTTTTTTTGCCTATTTCAGAGTTTCGCAAGAAAAGAATATCAAACGGAGTCCAAACGGAATGAAACCTTCGGGAACGTGATTTTCGGAATGAACATGATCCAGAGGACTTGGACCCTATGTCAAGACATCAACCAGGAAGGCACGAGGTAGCGGGCGCGCCCTCCACCCTCGTGGGGCCCATGTTGCTCCACCGACGTACTTCTTCCTCCTATATATACCTACGTACCCCCAAACCAACAGAAGCATCACGAAAACCTAATTCCACCGCCGCAACCTTCTGTACCCGTGAGATCCCATCTTGGGGCCTTTTCCAGTGTCCTGCCGGAGGGGGCATTGATCACGGAGGGCTTCTACATCAACACCATAGCCTCTCCGATGATGTGTGAGTAGTTTACCTCAGACCTTCGGGTCCATAGTTATTAGCTAGATGGCTTCTTCTCTCTTTTTGGATCTCAATACAAAGTTCTCCACGATTCTCGTGGAGATCTATTCGATGTAATCTTCTTTTCTGGTGTGTTTGTTGAGACCGATGAATTGTGGGTTTGTGATCAAGTTTATCTATGAACAATATTTGAATCTTCTCTGAATTCTTTTATGTATGATTGGTTATCTTTGCAAGTCTCTTCGAATTATCAGTTTGGTTTGGCCTACTAGATTGATCTTTCTTGCAATGGGAGAAGTGCTTAGCTTTGGGTTCGATCTTGCGGTGTCCTTTCCCAGTGACAGTAGGGGCAGCAAGGCACGTATTGTATTGTTGCCATCGAGGATAACAAGATGGGGTTTATATCATATTGCATGAGTTTATCCCTCTACATCATGTCATCTTACTTAAAGCGTTACTCTGTTCTTTTGAACTTAATACTCTAGATGCATGCTGGATAGCGGTCGATGTGTGGAGTAATAGTAGTAGATGCAGGCAGGAGTCGGTCTACTTGTCGCAGACGTGATGCCTATATACATGATCATACCTAGATATTTTCATAACTATGCTCAATTCTATCAATTGCTCAACAGTAATTTGTTTACCCACCGTAATACTTATGCTCATGAGAGAAGCCACTAGTGAAACCTATGGCCCCCGGGTCTATTTTCCATCATATTAATCTCCCGACAACAAGCTATTTCTGGCACCGTTTATTTTGCAATTTTTACTTTCAATCTTTATCATAAAATACCAAAAATATTATCTTATCATATCTATCAGATCCCACTTTCGTAAGTGACCATGAAGGGATTGACAACCCCTTTATTGCGTTGGTTGCGAGGTTTTTATTTGTTTGTGTAGGTACGAGGGACTTGAGCGTGGCCTCCTACTGGATTGATGCCTTGGTTCTCAAAAACTGAGGGAAATACTTACGCTACTTTACTCCATCACCCTTTCCTCTTCAAGGGAAAACCAACGCAGTGCTCAAGAGGTAGCACCGGTGGCGAGGAGGTCGTGGGCCAGCTCCTCCATTGGACTAGTTTGCACTACGTCGTCCCAACAGGTGTGCCCCACATGTCGGTTTCCCTGCTTTCCCGGCCATATTCGAGCATCAGTGCTCCGCGTTGCGCATTCGGCCTTTCACTATGTAGGCCAAGCGAGACAACTTATTGTTTATTTGAGACGGTCAAGTATAATCATGTGGCGTTTGCTTATTTCTCATTCATCTCCAACCCTCTTCTCCATCGATCATGTCGCCCTCCGGTCGAGTCCATCCTCCCGCATGCCTCATTTGAACATTCTGACCGGTCGAGTCCATCCTCCCGCATGCCTCATTTGAACATTCTGCCAAGTATCATTCACATGTGGGCCTAGACCATGCTTGTATTTCCAATGTTTATTTGTAATTTGTCCAACATGCATACAAACAAACGGTTCGTTTGAAGTTTCACTTTGCCTCCACTACGTGTCGCTTCGCGTCTTAGTTTTGGCATCCCATTCGGTTCATGCATGCCCCGACACATGTTGACGAGATCGATTGATGTTCAGAGATCAATTGTGTGTCGTGCAAGGAGATAAAGGTTTGGTCTGTTTCTATGATAGAAATGACCCGCGGGGGGGGGGGGGTCTGTGTGGATCAGAGGGAGTATATTGTACGTTCATAAGCGAAACGAATGTATTGTACCCACCCTAGTCCTCTTTCAATCGATCTCCGGACCCCGAGATGAAATTGAGAGAGAACGAGTGGGGGCATGTGTGATACCTAAGGGGATTCAAAATTTTGAACCGGTGACCATAGCATCCGCAAATCATATATAAAGGGTATTCAATGTTCGTTTCGTTTTTGAACGTACAATATACTTCCTCCTATCCTTTCTAATTTACATATAAGTTTTATGTGTAGTCAAAGTATCTCTACTTTGATAAAAAAAGTATCAACATTCAACAACGCCCAATCAATATTGTTAGATTCGTACGTACTCCTAGATTTGTACTCAAGATGGTTTCCAATTTGTTTTCAACCACGTGAATGTGATTGTTCTCGCGCATGCTCTTCCTACTAGGATTTAGCCACGTATAGCCAGTCCAATAGTAACTTTTTTAAGCTCCCTGTCCAATAGTACTAGTGGAGTACTGGCAACATCTGTACTAGAGTATGCAGTGCTCATAGTTGTACTCCCTCCTTCCATTTATATAGGGCCTATGTGGAGGAGAGAGATGTGAAAAAGTAAGGGGAGTGAGCTCTCATGCAAGAGCCTAGCTATATACGCTTTCCTAGTTAAATACGTACAATAAATATGAAGAAGAGATGGAGAGGAGATGGAAAAAAGTACTAATACAATAGCCAACCTTATAATTTTTTTTGCGGGAAATAGCCAACCTTATAGCCCACACTACTGTATGAGTGCATATAATAGATGATGGCTATAGATGACATGGCAGTTCCTTATAGCCATCGACTGGCTATATTATTAACCATGCTCTAATGCGTTTTTCAAAACCGCATTTGACTATTGACAAGATTAATAGTACATGAGATGTATAATGTGAAAATTATATCATTGGAAGCTCCTTTCACATACGTATCCCTGCCTTACCCTCCCTTTCGGTCACTTATTGGCGGACCCATGCTTGCTAGGCCCCACATGTCAGTTACTCAATGGGTTCGGCCACGTTAGGGGATCCTCATCCGTAGTATACTTCCTCTGTTTTTATTTACTCCGCATAAAATGACGCGGGCGGGGGAGGGGGAGGGACGTCAGTTTGCTCTCAACTGCAGTCCCACAAGCGAGCGAAAACGCAAGACGAAGCGTGTTCCATTCGGTGAGCGACGTGGAGGGTCCAGCGTGCCGGGCTGCAACGCGAAGGCGACAAGAGCGATGTACAGTCAAAACCGATTGACCAGTCATCACCGGAACCACTATTCACACTAGAACCTTCGCTGCTCGGCCTACGCCAGCCACTGCCCTAAAACTACACCTAATCTCCAGCCCCTTCCCCCACCTTTCGATCCCCTAGCCCGCATCAAGTGTCCCCTAGTTCGCCGGAAAGCCATGGTGCGCCACAAGATCACGAACTACAAGATGCTGATGCCGGAGCGCCACGCAGAAATCGCGGCGGCGGTCGGCGCCAGAGACCTCCGTTCCCAAGCTCGCTTTGCGGCGGGCCAATCCCCGAGTTCTCTGGAGCCAAGCTACGAGGAGGAGGAAGCCGATCCAATGTTCATGGCGGAGGTCGCGGCGCAGAAGGCCCCCGATGGGTATGAGACGATGGACGTCGACTTCGTGCCGGTGTCCGAGTCCCCCATGGTGCAGGCGGACCAGCGATTCAACCTAGCGATACTAAAGGAGGACCCGGAGGCAGAGGCTCAACTCGACGCGGAGCGCGCGCATGCCACTGCCATCGAGGCTCTCCTGCAGGCGGAACCGGGTGTCATGGATGTGAACCGGGCGGCGGAGGCTCAACTTGAGGCGGAGCGCGCGGATGCCGCTGCCATCGAGGCCCTCCTGCAGGCGGAACCGGACGTCCTGGACTTGAACCGGGCGGTAGAGGATCAACTCGACGCGGAGCGCGCGGATGCCGCTCTCATCGAGGCCCTCCTGCAGGCGGAACCGGACGTCCTGGACATGAACTGGGCGGCGGAGGCTCGACTCGACGCGGAGCGCGCGGATGCTGCTGCCATCGAGGCCCTCCTGCAGGCGGAACCAGACGTCCTCGACTTGAACCGGGCGGGGCTCTCGTCCATGCAGAGCACCCGCACGCTCCGCGTGAACGAGTAGCTGGAGGCCGAGGACAACCACGGTGCGGAGACACACGTCAGCAGCTACGGTTGGTTCACGCCGGCAGCCAAAGACGACGAGGCCGTCTCATTCCGCGAGCAGTGATAGTTTTTCTTTATGTTGTTGTTTTTATGGATCTTTTGCTGTGTAAAAACATATATTGTTATGCAAGTCGCCTGACTTGTGTCAGTCTACCATTTCAAGCGGTTGGATGAATATCCTATGTCTCCTAACCCTTCTTCCTCACCTCTTCTTCTTCCCCAACAGACCACCGCACGGGTCATACGGATACTCCCCAACATGCGGTTGGATAAACATACTCTATGAACGAAAATTATGTGTCAGCGGTAGGATGGCTGAGTTTGGTTTGTTCACATGCGACAGCACGTGTCAGTGAGGGTGCGTTCCCTTGGTTAGGTTTGCGGCGTGCAGGAGCGACTGTGCATGTGAGGGTGCGGTGCGACCGCGGCGTGCAGGAGCGGCCGTGTGAGGGTGTGGTGCGACCGCGACAGCCGTGCGCAAGTGTGCCTCCTTTTCATTTTGAAAACTTTAGGCAAGCTTGGCAAAAATGTGTGGCGAAGTATGGCAATGCAAGGCCTAGACCCAAACAGGATAAGTACGTAGTACTATGTACTAGGAGTACTAGTGTTAAAAAAGAAAGGCGGGGTTTTCCTTCGCGGGATTAATCGATACAAATCCTCGTTTCACGTGTCAATTAATGCGTATTTGTTTCTCCAAAGCCCAAAGAGCTAACCATCTCACTCCTCATCGCTTGATTAATGCAGCGCCATGCAAACCAACCTTGTCACTTCCGCATGCATGCAGGGATATTAATGTCCTTGGTTGCTAGTACGAGGCAAACCCCATCAATTTTGCCTCGATTAGTGTTAGTGGCCTTTTGCAAATTGTAATTTTGATATAATGGCCTTGTGTACAAAAAAATGGAGGTAGTAACTATATTTGACTTCCTTCCCCATTGCGGTGACGTCGACGATATCTCGAACATTGTGGTTTGGCGAAGTGCGTTCGACGGAGAACACCATTGAGGGAGACCATGGTAAGTCGTTCGCAAGTGCCGCCTGCAAGCCGAGACAACCGCCTTATTTTCATCCAGGAAGTCCGTTGAACCAAAGGACGCGTAAATGTACTAGTACTACTCGTACACAATAGCGTCGTCCGTCCAGCTTAGTGCGGTGAGATGGTTTCTCGAAGAAGACGATGGAGAAGCGGAGTCAGCGAAGAGTGAAATGATGGTTGCTTCGTCCGTGCTTTGTGATTTGACGCCTCACTGCTTTGTGATTTGTGATAGAAGGGACAGGGGAGTAGACTCTGTCCTCTATACTGTACATGCTCCAAGCACGGGAGAAAGAGGAGAGACGTTGCATTTTTCTATTCCTTCAATCAATCAATCAGGGAGCTTCGGTTCCATCCTTTTGGCTTTGGAAACACCGTCCACAATGGTTCCCACGATGCCAAAAGCTATTTTCACATTTGGCTACACATTGTGGATGCCCTTAACCGTACCACTTGGTTTTGCTCCTGTGTGCTATCTATACAAATCTCAGTTATATTGATCTAAAAAATTATAGAATCAAGATTAGTAAAAAGGAGGTGATTTTGCCGCGCGGATGGCGGGGGAGGTTTCTTATTTGTAGAGGACGTTGTCCTGGCGGTTTGCTAACATGCGGTCCCACGTGTCAGTGCTTTACCAAGCCGATCCGCTTCCCACATGAGGCAGAACAACGGCAGAAGCAACACGTGGTTAACTTGAAGAAGATGAGGGAGAAGCGGATTCGGTAACGAGTGAAATGATGGTTGCTTCGTCCCTCCAACTTCTTTTTTTAGCATTATTACTTCGTCCCTCCAATTTAACTGCGGGAAAGGTGCAGCATTGTGATTTGACGCCTCATTGCTCATTACTATGCCGGCGCCATGACTGGGTGCTTCACCCCGGCTGCTCTGCACTGTATTCCGGTATGGCACGTGGACCCGGTAGCTTGATGCCCCACATGTCGGTGAAAGGGACTAGAAGATTTATGAAAGCGAGCGCTCCACTCTTACGACGGAGGAGTACACGACACGACGGCCAAGTGAACTGTCACTTGTACTGTATATAGTACTATAGTTTTGTTGTTTCGCACGATCCATCGATACAAACCCGATTAAACAGGAAAGGGCGGGAATTTTCCCGCGCGGTATATGATACTGGCCATACATTTCAAAGGCAATTTTAATGTATGCAAACTGAATAATTAAGTAACAATATGATATCTAGTAAAACTAAAAACACATATGATTTATTGTGTTAGAGTGTAGTAGTAGTGTTGTATTGCATAGTTGTTAGATGTAACATGCGAGAACGTGTAGACATGTAGTTTTGGAGGGCCTACAGAGAGAAAAGCGTAATACGTTCACCGAACTTCAGAATAAGTTGACTACGGTCACTATATACGTTTTGCGGTGATTATACGGTCACTTGCTCATGGTTCCGCATTGGATTGCAGTCTGTTGACCGGCCAAATAGTCTGCGTGGCACCATGTTGACTAGTTAAATTGACCATGTTCCTTGTGGGTCCCACCTGTCAGTTCGCATAAGGAAAAGGTCAGATAAACACAAATTTACGCAGGCGCGACAAGACTCCACCCCGTGCGCGGGAAACAGCTGGTTGTGTATGTGTCTGTCAGGGCCTGATGTGTGCGCATGCACGTGTAGGTTGAGCACTTGAGCGTGAGAGTGTGGGTTGGTCGTGTGGTGTACTGGTGTGTGCATGCATGCGTGCGTGTGTGCGTGTGAGTGTTGCGTGCGTGCGTGGCTGCGTATGTACGTGTGAGTGTTGCGTGCGTGCATGGGTGCATGTGTTCGTGTGAGTGTTGCGTGCATGCAGTTCGTGTGCATGCGTGCGTGTGTGTATAATCACCACACCAGCTCCTGTGTGTTAAAACAGACGGCTCAGGATACCAATACAAGGCCACCTTGTCCGCTGTGCCCGCGGTCATGACTTCGAACCACCGTCCAATATTTTTTTGTCATTTGTTTTCATTCTTACTAGCAAGATGCCCGTGCGTTGCACGTAACATCAAGATGCATTTGTATGACTAGTTTATCTTGTGAGAGAAAAGGATGAATGAGGGAAGGCCTTATTTGCAAATGTGGAGAGGTGTGTGGGTACATCTTAGGAAAAATTGGCATAGTTTCTTTCCTATCCGTCAGATATAAATCGGACGGCCTATATTACAGGATGGCAGGCACACCATCATCACCAACTCTGTTTTTTATAAGAGTGTATTTTATCCCTACTCTTATAGAAAGCATAGTTGGTGATGATCGTGTGCCTGCCATCCTGCAATATAGGCCGTCCGATATATATCTGACAGATAGGAAGGAAACTATGGCAATTTTGCAAAAAGATACCCACACCCCTCTCCACACTTGCAAATAAGGCCTTCCCTTGTTCATCCTTTTCTCCCACGAGATAAACTACTCATACAAATGCATCTTGATGTTCCGTGCAACACATGGGCATCTTGCTAGTATTTTATAAGAGTGTAGATATAGAGTAGATACAAGCCGATAGGTGGGCCCGATGGTAGTGAGATAATGTGATGCAACACTAGAGGTGCCACGCGGAGCGTTTAAATGGTCAACTAGTCGTGTCTTGAGAAAATACAGAGTTGTACGGTGAGCCCATGACTGTATAATAACCACAAAACGTAAATGGTGACCGTAATGAGTGGATTATGAAGTCCAATGTACATATCATGCTTTTGCTTCAAATACAATGATCGTCACTGTATATATCGCGAGAGAAAGATGAAACATGCGTGAATGTGCTGGGGGCTTGCTTTTAGGGGACCTGGAGATAGTTTGTGTGCGTACCTGAAAGGGGCGTAGAGGGGGGGTATGCGATGGAGAGAGAGATGCTCTTCGTTTCTCTTTATTATGACTAACTTTATATATAGTATAAAAATATACAAATTCACAGTGCGGAATAAATATCATTGTGGGCACCATGCAATGCAAGTGTTCATACTCCTCCATATAACTTTGTAATGTTGTATATATGTAGAAATTCTAAAATATTTTTTTGGCCACACTTTATTCAAAAGGAATGTTGTATGCGAAATAAACGTGAAGAGAGGGCTTTTTAGATCAATGGGGTACGTGATGTAACATGTGTGAATGTGTAGTTGATTCATTTGGCAGGGCCTAGAGAGGTATGTGTGTGTATTACGTATTCGAGAGAGGCATGGATAGAGGGGCCGACAGGGGGGCGTGGGAGAGATAGCACGAGAAATGAGAGTGGTCTAGAGAGAGAGAGACGAATATGACGTCACGGCGAGAGATTCCCTTGAGTGTGTATATGCAAGGGGGAGTGGATAAGGCACCAGGAGAATATATATTTTTTGTGTGGTGTCTGTGTTGGTATGTGTGGGTGTGAGAAGATAACGAGACATGGGGGCAGTGTGTGTGTCACCGCGTGAGGTCCGGTGGGTCGAGGTGAGGCCCTTCGTACGGTTCCGTCCCGCGCCACATTGGTCGGCCCGTGACGCATTTAGGGAGACCCATGGATGACTAGTCGTACAAGACAAAGATAGCATAATTGTGAAAGGACTCTATGTCCACTGACAAAGCCGGCTAGGATTTGTAAACCTAGGTTCTCGGACTAAGGTAACCCCTTTATCTCTGATATTACTATTCATCCAACCTAACTTTAAGGGGCATCCTACAGAATGCTCTACTAGAATCATACTCGTCGATTAGGAAGAGAGGTGTGAGACAATGCGTGAGAGACATGCCTAAAGATAATGTGCGTACAGGAGACACGTAGGCAGGTCTATGTATATAGAAAGGGTCGATGGGGATTGTGCTGTGTATGCTTGCGAGAGGAAGAGTGCTTGTGATAAAGGTTAGTGAAAACAGTCGTAAATGGTTACGAGAGGGAGGGAGGGTTATATCGAGAGCATGTGTGCGAGAAAGACACCTCAGGAGAGAGTGTGTGAGCATGTGTGAGAGACCACCGATGGAGACTGAAACTACACGTACAAGACTGCTGTACACATTGATTAAAGATATAAATTGTATCCAAATATTAGGATGGGATCATGATATTTGCAATTCGCGTAAGGAACGGTCATTGATCCATCAGACATATAGATTCTATCGAATTTGAGCATGTCTATGTTATTATTCGACACAATTGATCCACATAGTTAGTATTTTGAACTCCAGACAATGCATCGCTTTAGCAATTGAATATAAACGTGAGTATAGTTCATGTTGTGTGTGTAAAGCACATTATACATACGAAAGTTACACAATGAACATTATAAATAGCTACCTATGAACTAGCATACATTTGAATTCAACTTAAGGTGGTTTTAAAAAATCGAATTCAACATGAAGTCCATTCAATTATTTGAATTTGATATCATGGCGTTTGTAAATCATACCTAAATTATGGGGGCACCAATCTTTGCTCTGATTTGGTACATAATAGCATATGTAGTCGTGTACAAAATAGATTCTAATTTAGCTTCTCCATTCCAAAATAATCGTAGTTATAGGATTTTCAAGTGTCAAAATTTCAAAAAGAAGCGGATAATTTAATGAGGTTTTCAAACATACAAGGTCAAATTTAACGTTGTCTATTAGGTCAATCCTCAAAGTTCAAGAGTACTCTAAATGTGAATGCTTGTGTTTCAAAATTTCGAACGAAGCGCCAAAAGAGCCTCTACTCGCCCGAAACCGCGTGAGACCAATATTTGGTAGTACAAGGAAATTACTTTTCTAATAACTCCGACCCGTGAAACCTACCGGCCCGACGTCCAAAGGTCTAAATCGGGGTAGGTTTGTAGCTTCATCTAGACGCCACGCAACCGCCTCCGAAAAACATTCATACACAATAGCCGCCTAAGCACACATGCGCGCGGCCGAAATCGCTCCCGCCCACTATTTGGGACACCTGGGATTACCATCCTACCCCCGACCCGCAGTAGGTCCGAAATTTAAGAGGGGGGCAAAGTTTGTACTTTCCCCAAATTTCAAACAAGCGCGTCCCATCTTCTGTTCAAAAAAGCCAAAAACAAGCGCGTCCCAGACCGAAACATGGTTCTCCCCCTCCCCCCCGCCCACCCGTCCAATTCCCCATTCGTACTCCGTGGGCGCAAAAAACTACCTCTCCACCAGCCGCGAAACCCCGGCGTCCTCCCTCCGCCACCCCATCCCACCCATCAACCGCCGCCCTCCTCCATCACGCCGGAGCCGATACCCCGATGTCGTCATGCACCGCAACCTCAACCGCAACGCCCTCCACGGCTAGTAGTTGAAGCCGAGGCCGAGCCGTCCGTACCCGAGCCAGTTCAACCATGCCGTCCTGCGCCTCACCGCTGCCGCTCCAACTTTGCCACCCTCCACCGCACCGGAGTTGTTCCTACTACGCCGTCCTTCGCCGCCTTGGATCCGCTTCCCCTCCGTCGATATACGGCCATGGCAACACAGTCAACAATTTGGACATGGGTTTGTCCAAGGATCGACGATTCTCCAAAACATCGGTTCCCCCGGGAGAAAAAAGAAGATCGCCGCGACATATGGAGGAGACCACACTGGCAACCGATAAGGGTACTCCTCTTCCCTTATTCGTGCAAATCTTGCGTGTCTGCTTGCACGGTATTCATCCCACAGAAGACACTAGTTGACCGCTTATTCTTGATACTAGATGTTCCTAGAAACTTGCGATGCACAAGGTTTCTCCTCATATACTATTTCACCTTAGCTAGAGGTCCGTCGCCCCCCTGAATTTCAATTCCTGGTCAGTTGATTCCCAATTAACGGAAGCATTCCCCGGCGTAACAGGCGCTAGTCCGCCTATTACGCCGGGGAAGCAGCGCCTCGGTGTTTATCTTAGGGGCATGTGGGGCCTAGAGCTACTGGCGCCCGATCTGGAGGTCGGTCGGGATTAAAGGGATGGCCTGGGGGCGCTGCCAACCACGGCGGTGGTGTGAGGTCGAGGGGGAGGGCAGGGCGGCGGAGGCAGGGGTCTGGGTCGGTGGTCGCTGGCGGTTCGAGAAAGATTGTCAACGGTGACTGGCGGGAGGTAGACGAAGGCCATCTGCCTGTTCCTTATAGATCAGATGGTTCATTAAAAAAATCGACTGGCCTATTTATTTTCAGTCGACTCTTATCTTGACATGACCACATGTGGTGGTGTGCTGGAGGAGTACCTGCATTTCCTGTGCTCATATATTAGAAAATCATACGGAGTAGAATCTAATTTTGTTTGCCATGCAATGTTGTAGAGCTATCATATGTCTCCTATCATTTATTTTTCAGCCACCTGCTATCTGCTACTTTTACAGTGCACTAGTTCTGCACACACTTCACCCATACTCTCACTATTGTGTTTTTATGCAAGGGTATTTTAGACCCTGCCTTGACAGAAGCAGAAAAGATAAGAGAGAAGTCGCTCCAGCGTGGTACGCGGCTAAGCCAGACACGTTTCAAGACTATAAAGGGTGTAGTGTCAGCAGATGGAGACGGGGAACGTAGCTCTGGAGTTGATGATCTCACTCGCCATGAACCACCATCCCAGGTGCTTGCTTTAACTTCACGGTGTCATATGTGGTTGCATGTTCCATATGGTGTCTAGCTTGTATTCGAAAGTACGAAGTCGTTCTTTATTAAGATAAGGAAAGATATTTTTTTACATGAACCACCATCTCGTGAGCACCAGAAGACAAATAGCTAGTCAGGGCACTGGCCGAGCCAGTGACAAGCCCAGCAAAGAGAGGCATCACCTGGAAGCCAACTAAAAAGCCGCGATGGTGGCGAAGCAGCCCGCCTCCCACCAGGCTCTCAGGTCCTAGATGATCATGCTCACCACTCCAGCCGGATGTCTAGCTTGTATTGCTTCCAATTTGGTTAAATTCCATCTGCTTAGCTTACACATTATACCTTTGAATATGACATGCCTTTCTGTTTTTGGTACATACTAGTACATCTGTGTATTAACCATGTCCTTACATCAAACTAATGTTCTTGTGTATCCCTCATCAATCACTTATGATGAGGCAGTCAGGCAAGCAGAATACTCCTCATTTAAAGAATACAGCGTCAGCCTCCCGACATGATTCTCAAGAAACAGCAAGGCTAGATGAAGATAGTGAACATAGCTCTGTAGTTGATTACCGCATTTCCCCTACACTAGCATCACAGGTGCTTGCTCTAACTTGGCAGCGTGATATGTGGTTGCATGTTGCATAAGGTGTCTAGATTGTAATTCTTCCAATCTGGTTAAACTGCATGTGCTATTCTGCTTAGCTTATACATTATACCTGTTAATGTGACATGCCTTCCTGTATTTAGTGCATAGTACATCTGTCTATTAAGCATGTCCTCACATAAAACAATTGTTTTTTTGTATCCCGCATAAATCAATATGACGAGACACCTTCAGTATATGCAGTGTGATATTAGTTGCATCTTTGATATGATTTATAGCATGCACTGCTTCTAATTTGTTGAAATGCCATTTATGATGGGACACTTTTAACTTGGCAGAGTCATATTGGTTGCATCTTTCACGTGGTGTCTAGCTTGCATTGCTTCTTATTTGGTGAAATGGTTTCTGCTTAGTTTACACAAACAGTTGTGAATATGCCATGCCGTCCTGTTTTTCGTATTATTCCATCCTGGAATCATGTGTTTGCCTTACATCAAAGTAGTGATTGTCAGTATCATGCACAAATGAGTTCTGAAGAGTGAATTTTATTGCTTTTTCTTGTCGGTTTTACTTGACAATTCAAAATCAGTAAAGCGGAAGGAAGTTAGCAAGGCAGCGGATGAAGGTGCTCCTTCCAAATGGAGGGCCTCTACAGATTCTACTCCTCCATCCCCCAAGATGATTTCCAAGACAACACATGCATAGACACTCAACGTAGCTGTGTTGGTGATGAGCATGTCTCCCCTAGTGCACCATCATAGGTGCTCCCTCTAACTTGGCACTGTTATATGTGGTTGCATGTTATGTATGATGTCTAGCTTGTATTGCTTCTAATTTTGTTGAATTGCATCTGCTTACTTTACACATTATACTTGTGACTAAGACACGTGTTCCTGTTTCTAGAACATACAATATCTGTCTATCACACCATGTTCTTACATCAAAGTACATTTGTTCTGAAGAACTAAATTGTTATTCGTTTTTCTTGTCGGCTTGACTTAACATGGCACAGAGAAAGAGGAAGCAAGACAGAACGACAGGGAAAGGGAAGCGGAACAATCCTGCAGATTCTACTGGTACTGATGGTGCAATAGAAGGTCAAAGTCCAGCGGAAAATTGTACCGACAGGGTATCCCATGCTACACGAGCTGCAGAACAAGCCAAACAGAAACAAATAGCTGCCACCAAACAAGCAGAGACAACCCTAGTTGTTGCAACACCTTCCACGGTACCACCAGCTGCACGATTTACTCGTTCGTCAACTCAGCTACCAGCATGTTCCCAAGCTCCCTTGCCACCTGACACTACTTCCGAAGCACTCTTGACACAAGATGAATTGGCAAGATCAGATGAACTTTGTGAGCTTCAACAGCAAGAAGGTAGTTGTTGGAGTCAAGTTACAGTTGCATGCTTCTTTATATGTAGTCGCACAGTTTGATGTACACTAACACTTCCTATGTTTGTTGTTGGACTAGCACCTAGGCGCAAGAGGAAACAAACATCAGGGATAATGCTCGATAGGTTAACTAAATCTAGAGGAGGAAGAATGGAGATCCGTTTTGAGGCAGGTTTAAAAAGGCCACGTGATGCTACAGAGTCAGCCAAGTTAGTATCAGAGGCAGCGGTTGTTGTTAGGTGTCATGTACGTATCCTCCCAACATGGATTCAGTACAGGAATGACAAAGACAATACCCAGTTCAACACCTTCCTCGACCATTTATCTGTAAGTATGGTTATGTATGGAAACTAGTAATATCGTCTTGCTCTGTCCAATACTTTCTAGGTTGCTGATAATGAGACTCCCATAATTTTCAACAGATGAGGTTCAAGTCGGATAGCCAAGATGATGCAACCAGACAAGCTTGCACCCATGTTTTCAAGTCTGCTCTGTGACAGTATCGGTATAACTTAGGAAAACTCACTTTGAAGGCAAGGCTAACAGTGAACTTGCCCAAACATCTCCAGTGGAAAATATATCTGATGAAGACTGGAGAGGCCTCGTTAAACACTGGTCCGATCCGAAGTAGCAGGTACATTATATATATGTCATCAGATCACATGTTGAAGTCCTATTTACGCATGTGCCACACAAATCTATCTTCTTGTAGGTGAACTGTTCAAAGAACAAGGCCAACCGTACGAAAGTGAAATTCCAACAGACGACAGGATCTCGTAGCTATATTGCACACTGCGAGGCTCTTGTAATTAGCTGCTGTTTCACTCTTTTCGCTGTACCATATTATCATATCTATATTGAATTGTTACAAATGTAGAGGAAAGCCCGCAAGGACCAAAAAGTACCTGAACCAAATGATGTGGAAATCTTCAAGGACTGTCACACCAGCAAGAAGAAGGGCATGACTACACCAGTCAAAGCCGCTGTTGTAAGTCCTTAATCCTCATGTCTTTTAACTACTACTTACTCTGACTTGTGCCTTGAACTGCATGGTTTGCAGCCAATGTCTATTACTCTTTTCAATTTTATACACAATTGTCTTAGAGTATCTTTGCACCTTACAAGGTTTAAAAGAGAGGAGTGATGTTCCTTTGATCTTGACCTGTAATCTAGTTTCGTGCTGGACTTGCCCACACAATGTTACAATTGCCTGTTTGTCTGTTCTTAGTGGTTTTGTGATATGAATGATGTCATACTATGCTTACCGTATTATAAACTTCATCTCTTTATCCTTAGCCCTCAATACAATGTGAAGAAATAGACAATACATTAGCGATGGTACATGGTCATATGTTTGGAACCTGGTTTTATTATGTACTTTGCAATAAAATACAACTATTATTTTACATAGGTTCACCAGAATAAGTTCTGTATATAGACCAAAGCTATTTTGTTTGGTTTTGTTGCCTCCTTAATATCTTCTGTTCTAGTACTACTAATGTAAAACCACAACTTTTCAGCGAGCTATGGAAAAAATGGTGGAACCGCCACCTTCTGAAGGTGGTGAGGCAACTATAACAACAATGCCAGCTCTTGCTGCAGTGGGTCAGTACCTGTCCACTAACAGTGCCAAAAGCACGTTCCTGCGTAATACTGGGTTGGTTGTTAAGGCAATCTCGTCCAAACTACCTCATGATCAAGATATGCAAGCTCAAAGCAATGTTGTATCTGCGCTCCAGACACAAGTCCATTCCCTAACAGAGACCCTTTGTGAAACAAGGAGAGACATTGTTCGATGTTGTCAAGATATGCATGGTTTTGAAACCAGACTATCAGACATTTGCTATGTTGTTCAGGAGTCTAGGAGAACTGAAGGCGAAGGTTATGGTGCTCCATCGGACAATACAGCATGAAAACGTAACAGTCGGGTCAAATGAACTGAGCTTCTGAACTTCTGGTGGTGCATTTATCTGCTAGAGGTTAAATTTTATGCCAACCTTCCTTTTGTTTTATAGTTGTAATTTGTTTTGGTGCGATACAAAATTTGTTCTTAACGTGCAGCCACCGGCTGAAGAAAACAACAAGCCATTTTTGTAGAGTGTAGGGTGTTCCCTATATTTGCACTGGTGGCGAACTTTGATGCCCACCGGCTGTAGTTAACATGGGCCTCCTACGGGCCGTAGAAACAATGGGCCTTCTAAGGGTCGTAGAAACAATGGGCCTTCTACGTGGCATAGAAACAATGGGCCTTATACGGGCCGTAGACACAATGGGCCTTCTATGGGTCGTATCATCAATGGGCCTTTTATGGGCTTATGATCAGTTGGCCAAACATGGGCCAATAACAGCCCACATTATGGCCGTAAATGGGCTAGAGTTGAAATCGTCCGTTCATGGGCCGACCATAATGGGTCGTCGTTAATCGGCTGTATTTTGATGACGCTATGAAAACGGCCCAACGTATTAACGGGCCACAAACAGGCCGACTGTGACCATGGGCTGAATTTGGCCCACAAGCAGAAAATGACAGTAATGGGCTGTAAGTAAACGAATGTGGAAATGAGCCCAAGAATAAATGGGCCCCGAGAAGGCCGAAAGATAACATGGGCTGGAAACGGCCCAACGGAATAATGGGCCGTTAATGGGTATAAAGTGATACACTGTTCATTACGGGCCAGTTTCACCACGGGCCGTTAATGGGTATAAAGTGATACACTGTTCATTACAGGCCAGTTTTACCACGGGCCGTTAATGGGCTGAGAGTAATAAGGGCCTCATATGGGCCAAAAGACATCATGGGCCATACATGGGCCGGAAGTTAAAACGGGTTGGAATTATATTGGACGGCCCAGATGACGCTACTGGGCCTAATTCGGTTAGGCCGTAAACGGGCCCTGGGTTAGCGGGCTGTAAATGGGCTATATGCGAACAGGCCGTTAACAGGCTTGCCGTGGGCCGGCCCGCCACCTTTTGACCAAGTCGAACGGGCCGGCCTTTTCACAGGAATGGGCCTCTGTTGGGCCGTGCCACGTGTCAACGTATCATAGGCGCTTTGTGTCCGATGAGTGGATGACATCTGTCCCAACGGTGAGCCGACATGTGTTTCCTCCAACCAATGATGATTTTACATGTGGAAAATCCCCATTGGTTGGGGCTATTAACGGGTTATCGGATCCAAAACCGGACCCGATAGCTTAGCGGCATTCCGTTAGGGTGGATGCCACGTGTCAGTCACCCTTGACGAAAGCACTTCTGTGACGCGCGATTTATCGTCATGGAAGTGGACACTTCCGTGATGATAATTTTGGTAATGTCATGGAACACTTCTACGACAGCACAGGTATGACTATCTTGATTCTGTCATAAATTAGTCATGGATGTACATGCATGACAAAAAACGCGACCTACTGTGACAAACACGTATCATCACGGAAGTGTATTTTTTTGTAGTGAATCTCTTTTTAGTTTTTAAGCCCACGGGCCTTTGTAAGATTTAAATCTAGTAACTCCCTTGCTCATGTATGCATTCCGTACGAATTGTACTTGTTAGCAGCGTATTAATAAGGAGAAGGGTGTTTGCCGGGTTTTGTTCGCGCGTGGGCGAGGGCCACACCAAGGAACGAGTCCTCGTTATCTTAAGATAAACACTGTACCCCGGCAATAGGCCTTGTTGTCTTCCTGCTCTATAGCTCGGCTACACTCACGCCCTTGGCGGAGGTAGGGGCCGAGTAGGATTAGGCCCTTCGCTCGTCCCCTTCCCATCGCACTAAAACCAGGTTCCGGCCCAAAGTAAGGTTTTCAGACATGGGACAGAGGGAGCAAGATGTTATGAGAGCGAGCGAAGTCTCATACGTTCAAGTTTCATACGGAGGCACAGAGTGGGGGAAAAAGACTTATCTGATGTCGCAGCCCCCGGCAACCTTGGCTTGTCGGGGTCGGGGCGTCGGCCTGCTCTCTTTCTTCCAAAATAGCTCAGCAGAAAATGTCCACGCATCCTGCGAACCAAAAAGGACGGGAAGGAACAGAGAGATGCATACTCCACCTCTATGCTAAGGGTTAGTTGCCGCCAAGCACTATCAACCCTAACACACACAGAGACTCAACCTAGCATGCATGCTAAAACCTAGGGCGCCAGTGCTTCATTTATTTATGCTCAGGGTCTGCGCCTGGCTTTGTACAAAGGGTTACATGCCTCGCCGGCAAGGCTTGTACAAAAGGTGGTCTGCCGGGGAGCCCGACAACCACGCCTTATGGGTAAAACTTGCAAAGATGTTCGATGTTCCAGGAGTTGCTCACTGGAATAGCATCTTCGGTCTCTAGGCGGACTGCGCCGGGCCTGGTGACTCGTATTACCCGATAAGGGCCTTCCCACTTCGGCGTCAACTTGGTGGAATTCTTGGCCGATTGAATGCGCCGAAGAACAAGGTCGCCTTCCTCAAAGCTTCGGGCATGAACCTTGCAGCTATGGTAGTGGCGCAAGGCTTGCTGGTAGCACGCTGCTCCCACAGCCGCCCGAAGACGATCTTCCTCAAGGAGCATTGCGTCGCCTTGCCGCAACTGCTCTTGCTCAAGCTCATCATAAGCGAGCACTCGAGGTGACCCGTACATGAGTTCCATGGGGAGAACTACTTCTGCCCCGTAAACGAGGGAGAAAGGTGTATGGCCGATGGCTCGATTTGGTGTCGTTCTGATTGACCAAAGAACCACTAGCAATTCATCAATCTAGCGTCGTCCGCACTTGTGTAGCCTGTCAAATGTTCTTGTCCGGAGGCCTGGCAATACTTCAGCATTCGCCCTCTCAGCCTGGCCGTTACTTCGTGGGTGTGCGACAGAAGCAAAACAGACCTTGCTGCCGAGGTCCTGGATGTACTGTATGAAGGCGCGGCTCGTGAACTGCGTGCCGTTGTCGGTGATGACTCTATTTGGCACACCAAAACGGCAGACTAGTCCCTTGAAGAATTTGACGGCCGACTGTGCTGTCACCTTTCTCACTGCCTCCACCTCCGGCCACTTTGTGAACTTGTCGATTGCAACGTACAATTACTCAGCCCCCAACGGCACGGGGAAAAGGGCCCAGTATGTCGAGCCCCCAGACCGAGAATGGCCATGAGAGAGGGATTGTTTGGAGAGCTTGAGCTGGTTGATGAAGCTTCTTTGAATGGAACTGGCACGCTTCACACTTGGTTACTAGGGCCGTTGCATCCTGGAGGGTTGTGGGCTAGAACAAACCTTGCTGGAATGCCTTGCCGGCAAGGGCCCTCGACCCTACGTGGGAGCCACATATGCCTCCGTGTATCTCTGCCAACAGCTCCAGTCCTTCCTCCCGGGGAATGCACTTCAATTTCACACCGTTTGGTCTTTTTCTGTACAGAACATCATCGACGAACTGATACATGGTAGACTGATGGGCTACTTTCTCTGCTTCTTCCTGCTCCTCAGGGAGTTCCCCTGTTTGGAGGAATCGGACGGTATGTTGTGCCCATGCCGGAGCCTGGGGCTCGACAGCAAGGACCAAAGGCATTTCCTTTGCCATGGGAGCGGCTGTCTCTACGGCCAGGGCTTGACGCCCCGCCGGAGTCTGTTGCCCCATGGCAGGCTCAGTGTCCATGGCAACATCTTTGCCAGCGGCCCCTGGGAGCTTAGCAGGAAAGTACTTGCCGGGGCCTGATTTCCTCCACTTGTTCTGCCCTGTCGATGGTTCAACGGATGGTTGAGTTAATCGAAGCACAAAAGTACCTGGTTCCACAGGCAATTTGAAGGCAGCGCATTTCGACAAGTATTCGGCGATGCCATTCTCTAGTAGGGGAACATGCTCCGCTTGTATACCGTCAAAACGCTCTTCCAGCTTCCTCACTTCATCTACGTAGGCCTCCATCAGTGGGCTTTGATAATCTTTGTTAACTTGCTTGACAACAAGCTGTGAATCACCCCTTATGATCTTCTTGACTCCGAGGTCTGCCGCGATCCTGAGACCAGCAAGCAAACCCTCGTATTCATCAGTGTTGTTTGTTGACATCTCCCTGGGAAAGTGCATCTGGACTACATACTTGAAGTGATCTCCAGTGGGTGCGACGAGCAGCACACCAGCATCGGCGCCTTGCAGCGAGAAAGCCCCGTCAAAGTACATAATCCAGTCACGACTTGTTTCCTTGCCGGGGAGAGCGGTCTCCCGAGTCTCTTCGTTGGGCGTTGAGGTCCATCCCGCAATGAACTCCGCCAAGACTCTACTCTGAATTATCAAAGTGCTTTCAAACTTCAAACCAAAGCTCGACAGTTCCAAAGCCCATTCCACAATTCTCCCGGTTGCGTCTGGGTTATGCAATATCCTTTGCAACGGGAAGCGGGTGACGATGGTGATTTCGTGTGCTTGGAAGTAATGACGCAGCTTCCTCGAGGCCATAAGGAGGCCGAAGAGCAATTTCTGCACACCGGAGTACCTCGATGTAGCCCCCTGCAAGAGGGAGCTGACAAAGTAAACCGGGTGCTGCATCATCTTCTTCTTCTGCACTACTTCATTTGGTTGCGTCGCTTCTGCTTCGCCAGCGTCAGACTCTGTCGGGGGCCTTGCCTTACCGGCACCAGGCCCTGCTGGGGGGAGTTATGGTTTGCCATCCGCCAGCCCTGCCGTTGCCACTGCCTCTTCGTTGACCTCCCTCTGTGCCACTAGCGCGGCTCTGACCACTTGGTTCGTTGCCGCTAGATATAGCAGCAACTGTTCTTGTGGTTTAGGCGCAACCAGTATTGGCGTCGAGGAGAGGTACTTCTTCAAATCCTGCAGGGCTACCTCGGCCTCTGGGGTCTATTCCATTGGGCCCGCCTTTTTCAAGATTTTGAAAATGGGGAGGGCACGTTCAGCAAAATTGGAGATGAATCTGCTCATGGCGGGAACGCAGCCAGCGAGCCGACGTACATCCTTGATCCGCCTAGGTGCCTCAATTTGCTCAATGGCTTTGATCTTGTTTGGGTTCGCCTCGATCCCACGCTGTGACACAAAGAACCCGAGAAGTTTGCCGGACGGAACGCCGAAGACACACTTCTCAGGGTTCAGCTTGAGGTTGATCTTGCGCAAATTTGCAAACGTCTCTTCTAAATCTTGTACGAGTGTTGCCCTGTCCTTGGTTTTGACCACTATGTCATCCATATAAGCTTCCATATTTCTATGCAGTTGAGGCTCAAAACCAATTTGGACTACTCTCGCAAACGTCGAGCCAGCGCTCTTCAACCCGAAAGGCATTCGCATGAAACAATACGTACCACATGGGCTGATGAACGCTATCTTCTCTTCATCTTCTTTCGTCATGAAGATCTGGTGGTATCCCGAGTAAGCGTCGAGGAATGATAACAAGTCACACCAGCCGTGGAGTCAACAATCTGGTCGATGCGCGGTAACGGGAAAGGGTCCTTTGGACAAGCCTTATTGATGTCTGTGTAATCAATACACAGTCTCCACTTCCCATTTGCCTTGCGCACCACCACCGAATTGGCCAACCACGTCGGATGGAGTACCCCTCTCACCAAGCCTGCCGCTTCCAACTTCCTGATTTCCTCTGTGATGAACTCTTGTCGTTCCAAAGCCTGTTTCCTGACCTTCTGCTTGACGGGTCGCGCATGAGGACAGATAGCAAGATGGTGCTCAATCACCTCCCTGGGAACGTCGGGGATGTTGGATGCTTGCCACGCAAACACATCGACATTCGCTCGCAGGAAAGTGATGAGCGCGCCTTCCTATTTGCTGTCGAGGGTGGAACTTATGGTGAAAGCCCCTCCCATGCCATCCTCCTTGATGGACACCTTCTTAGTCTCTGGTGGTGCAGCTCTGGATTTCTTGCTCTTGCCGATGGAGCTTTCTGGCACATCCTCGACGGGAGCACAGCACTCCGAAGAGGTGCGCTTGCCAGAGTGGGTGTGAGAGGTCTTGCCGGTCTTCTTCCCTCCCGGGGCTTCGGCGGCAGGAGCAAGTGCCTTGGCGGCAGTCGCTGCAACTACCTCCCGGTAGAGTTGGTCAGCGCAGATCAGCGCATCCTTCTTGTCGGAGGGGACGGTGATGATGGTCATCGGCCCAGGCATCTTCAGCGTGTTATAGGCGTAATGTGACGCCGCCATGAACTTGGCTAGTGCCGGGTGGCCGAGGATCCCGTTGTATGGCAAGGGGATCTCGGCTACATCAAAAACAATCCTCTCTGTCCTGTAGTTCAACTCGCCTCCAAACGTCACGGGCAGCGTGACCTTACCCTTCGGCTGACTCCTTCCCGGGTTGACCCCTTGAAACGTGCCCGTCTCTTCGAGGTCTCCATCAGGAATCTGCAGCCTTTTGATCACATCGGGCGAGATCAAGTTCATACTAGCCCCGCCATCAACTAGCATCTTTGTCACCTTGAGGTTGTGTATCGTCGGTGAAACCAACAATGGCAAACACCCGACCGCAGTCATGCGATCAGGGTGGTCCTCGGTGTCAAAAATGATAGGCGTGCCGGACCATTTCAGTGGCTTCTGAGCGTCGAATGATGGCTCTGCTGCTGTGATCTCACACGCCCATTGCTTGAGCTGGCGGTGAGAGGTGTGCAGCGAGGCGCCACCGTCGACGCACATGGCCTCCGTAGCTTTCTAGAACTCATGCTCGCCGGACTCGTCGTCCTCGTCATGATCATCGTCTTCCTGCTTCTTGTCGCGGCCCCGAGCGGGCCTCTCTTGCTGGTTATCCTTGCCGCGACGACCTCCTTGGCCGCCACGCTTCTTGCCGGATCCCTCGGCACCATCCTGACCCTTCTCCTTGTCCCGCCTCTCATATTCAACTTTTTGCTTCTCAGCAAGTAGCTCAACTTGTCGGCAATTCTGGAGGTCGTGGCCCTTGGTGCGGTGGATCTTGCAGTACTGCTTGTCGGAGCCTCCTGGCTTGTCGGCAGCCGCCAAGGCCCGGCAAGCGGCGCATCCGGCAATTTCCTTGCCGGGTCGTCTGCCTTGGCCTTCTTGGCAGCGCCGGTGCCCTCGGATCCCTCGACGGCAAGCACGGTCTTGCCCTTGCGCTTCCTATTGCAGCGCCGACCCTTCTTCGTCGGGGCGGCGGTCTCTTAATCTGTGGAGTCAGTTTCCGCACCGGCGTCCTCGCCGGGGTACTTCCTCCCCTCTTTAGCTCGAGCGCACCTATCGTCCAGAACATAAAGTTCGGCCACATCTTTGACCTTGTTCATCGCCAGCTCTTCACACATCTTGCAGTTGCGCACATTCTGATGGAATGCGCTGATCACGGCGGCGGGATGAACATCTGGGATGTTGTACTGCACCCGGTTGAACCTCTGTATGTACTTGCGCAGGGTTTCACCTTCCTTTTGGGGGATGATATGCAAATCGCTTGCCTGGCCATGAGCTTGGTGGCCTCCAGTGAAGGCGCCAACGAACTCATGACACAAATCCGACCAAGAAGAAATGGAATCTGCCGGCAGGTGCATCAACCATGACATGACATTGGGTTTAAGTGCCAAAGAAGTAATTGGCAAGCACCTTATCGTCGCGAGCTCCAGCGGCCTGCATCGCGATGGTGTAGATGCTGAGGAACTCCGACGGGTGGGTCTTGCCGTTGTACTTCTCGCCAACGTCGGTCTTGAACATACAGTGAGAGGGCCACTGGAACTGCCGCAGCTCACGGGTAAAGGCTGGGCAACCCACTTCGTAGGGTAGGCCGCCAGAGCCTCCCGGTGCTGGGTGGTCCATAGTGGGCCTCGCCCGCCTGTCTGACTGGTGGCGTGGTTCGCGCCGGCGTTCAATGGTGGTTCGAACGTCTTCATGGGCTCGCTCCCGAAGAACTTGGCGCTAATCACGGTGGGTCCGTGGGTCGGACGACGCTATGGAAATGTTATCACAAGCGTCATCACAATGGACCGACACCCGCGGTGGCTGGCGTGGGGGAGGAGAGTGCACCGTGGCCGCAACACCTCCAGTCCTTCCACCACTGGCATGCGGTGGCTCGACGGAGCGCCGGCCTGAGGGCCCCGCTGGTCGCGGCTCATCTTTGTTGGCAACGCCGACGCGGCTCCGGATGGTGGCTCTCCATTCGTCGAGCTTTTCCACAGCAGGAGGAAAGTCGAGGAGCAACTGCGTGCGCGCTAAAGCTTCTTCTGGCGTGGATGGCGGCGAAAGTTGCGTGGACCGTGACGCGCTCCGACTTCTAACCACGTTAGAAGGAGCTCTATCACGGCCTTGCGGCTGCGCACCATTTTCGCCAGCGCCTCGGCGTGCATGCTGGCCTTCTATGTCCCGCGAATGAGGCACAGGACTCTTCCCACGGCGGCGCCCGGGGTCACCAGCGTGGTGACGCTGCCCGTCGCGCACAACCTGGGAAGAGCGCGTCGTGGGCGCCGGCATAGGCGTCTTGGAAGTCGCCGCGCCGCCGATGGGTGGCACGACGCCACACTTGGAGGGCCCCGCGCCACCTGCGGGGGGGCCGGCTCCATCTTTGGATTTTGCAGCATGCGGCCCGTCGTCTCGCGCATGAACGACGCCGCTCACCAGGCTTTGACTGCCAGAGTGATGTGGGTGTTCACGGGCCGCGCCTCGGCTTCCGTCCGCGACTGCCTCACCACTCGCCCGCACTGGTACGGGCCGTTCGGCCCCCGATGAACCGATCGTCTTCTTCTTGGCAGCCATGGCGATGAAGAACTGCTAAACCAACTGCTAGATCGGATTTTCACAACTGCGCCCCCTACCTGTCGCGCCAAAGATGTCGGGGGACACAACACCTATGGAATCACTAGGATCCCTTCTACGATTGGCGGGCGCGGGGTTGTGCAAAGAGCGGGTCTGGTAGTCAGCACAAAGATCATTTACCCAGGTTCAGGCCGCAAGGATGCGTAATACCCTAGTCCTGCTTTGGTGTATATTTGAGTGTTCTTGAGCCCTTGAACTAACTGTGGTGCGTGCGTAGTCCAAAAGATCTGAATCCTCCTCCAGTATGCCTCGGGCCTCCTTTTATAGACGAAAGGGGTCGCCACAGTGGCACACGGGAGGTGGAAAGGTATACAGTGTACAAGCTTATCGCCTGTCATTACAAGACAAGGCGCATTAAATGCGCCCCTTAGGTGTCCCGTTGCTTTATTGGGGATGGATCGAGGCCCGTCCCATCTGTTGCCGCTCCGCCTCGCTCCGACACGCGTCCAGGCCATCAAGGCATGCAGCGCCACGTAGGCTGGCTGGCTGCTGAGATGGCGTGGTGGTAGGGTCTGCACGAAGATCTGCATGCCACCACGCAGGTGCTTGCTGAGTTGGCCTGGAGGCCGCACGTCGCCACGCAGGTGCCTGCCCAGCTGGTTGGGTTGGCCGCTGTATGGGAACGGCGGTGGGGTCTTGGTAGACGTGGGCCTGGCTGTGGCCCCGCAGGTGTCCTCGGCAAGGATCTTGCCGAGGCCCCGGCAAGGGTCTTGTCGTGGCACTGCGGTCGCCCCGGCAAGGATCTTGCCGGGGGTCTCGTGGATTTCCTCGGCAAGGATCTTGTCGAGGATCGTCGTCTTCTGGTCCTCATCTGATCTTGTGTGCTTATGATCTTCACAAAGATCTGCATGCCACCATGGAGGTGCCTCCCGAGCCTTGGTTCCAATGTGGTTGATGGTGTTGGAACCCTTGGGCTCAAGGGTGGCGCGCTCTGCTGGCGTTTGGGCAAGTTGCCCCGGCTAGGCTCTTGCCGGGGCTGCGGAGGCCGCCCCGGCAAGGGTTTTGCCGGGGGAGTCCACCTCGCCCTCTTGCTCTTTGTGTCCCTGGTCTTGGCGTTGTTTTGCCCGTCTTGTGCCTTCGGCTTCCCTCCTCTGCCGTACTAAGTGTGGTCGCAGGTGTGGCTCTAACTGCCCGTGCACAAGTAGAGGGGTACAAAAGGGGAGCCCCTACTTTTGTACACCGACAAAGATCTTTATCGGTCAAACCGCATAACAACATACGTTGTTCCCTTTGTCATTGGTATGTTACTTGCCCGAGATTTGATCGTTGGTATCTCAATACCTAGTTCAATCTCGTTACCGGCAAGTCTCTTTACTCGTTCCATAATGCATCACCCCGTAACTAACTCATTAGTCACATTGCTTGCAAGGCTTATAGTGATGTGCATTACCGAGAGGGCCCAGAGATACCTCTCTGACAATCGGAGTGACAAATCCTAATCTCGATCTATGCCAACTCAACGAACACCATCGGAGACACCTGTAGAGCACCTTTATAATCACCCAGTTACGTTGTGACGTTTGGTAGCACACTAAGTGTTCCTCCGGTATTCGGGAGTTGCATAATCCCATAGTCATAGGAACATGTATAAGTCATGAAGAAAGCAATAGCAAATAAACTAAACGATCAAGTGCTAGGCTAACTGAATGGGTCAAGTCAATCACATCATTCTCAGGATGTGATCCCGTTAATCAAATGACAACTCATGTCTATGGCTAGGAAACTTAACCATCTTTGATTCAACGAGCTAGTCAAGTAGAGGCATACTAGTGACACTCTATTTGTCTATGTATTCACACATGTATTAAGTTTCCGGTTAATACAATTCTAGCATGAATAATAAACATTTATGATGATATAAGGAAATATAAATAACAACTTTATTATTGCCTCTAGGGCATATTTCCTTCAAAAGGCCTGCTACAGGAGCTAAAGCTGATGTTATGAACGTCTCGCAAGCTCGATCTGATGACTACTCAATAGTTCTGTGTGCCATGCTTTACGGCTTAGAACCTGGACTTCAAAGACGTTTTGAACGTCATGCAGCATATGAGATGTTCCAAGAGTTGAAGTTAATATTTCAAGCAAATGCCCGGGTTGAGAGATATGAAGTCTCCAACAAGCTCTATAGCTGCAAGATGGAGGAGAACAGTTCTGTCAGTGAACACATACTCAAAATGTGTGGGTATTATAATCACTTGACTCAGCTGGGAGTTGATCTTCGAGTTGATTGTGTTATTGACAGAGTTCTTCAATCACTGTCACCAAGCTACACAGGCTTCGTGATGAACTATAATATGCAAGGGATGAACAAAACAATTCCCGAGCTCTTCGCAATGCTTAAGGCCGCGGAGGTAGAAATCAAGAAGGAGCATCAAGTGTTGATGGTTAACAAGACCACTAGTTTCAAGAAAAAGGGCAAGGGAAAGAAAGGGAACTTTAAGAAGAATGGCAAGCAAGTTGCCACTCCCGGGAAGAAGCCCAAAGCTGGACCCAAACCTAAAACTGAGTGCTTCTACTGCAAAGGGACTGGTCACTGGAAGCGGAACTGCCCCAAATACTTGGCGGATAAGAAGGACGGCAAAGTGTACAAAGGTATATTTGATATACATGTTATTTATGTGTACGTTACTAATGCTCGTAGCAGCGCCTGGGTATTTCATACTGGTTCAGTAGCTCATATTTGTAACTCGAAACAGGAGCTGCAGAATAAATGAAGATTGGCTAAGGACGAGGTGACGATGCGCGTCGGAAATGGTTCCAAGGTCGATGTGATCGCAGTCGGCACGCTACCTCTACATCTACCTTCGGGATTAGTTTTAGACCTAAATAATTGTTATTTTGTGCCCGCGTTGAGCATGAACATTATATCTGGATCTTGTTTATTGCGAGACAGTTATTCATTTAAGTAAGAGAATAATGGTCGTTCTATTTATATGAATAATATCTTTTATGGTCATGCACCCTTGAAGAGTGGTCTATTCTTGTGGAATCTCGATTATAGTGATACACATATTCATAATATCGATGCCAAAAGATGCAAAGTTGATAATGATAGTGCAACATATTTGTGGCACTACCGTTTAGGTCATATTGGTGTAAAGCGCATGAAGAAACTCCATAAGGATGGACTTTTGGAATCACTTGATTATGAATCATTTGATACTTGAGAACCATGCCTCATGGGAAAAATGACTAAAACTCCATTCTCCGGAACAATTGAGCGAGCTAATGACTTACTGGAAATAATACATACCGATGTATGCGATCCAATGAGTGTTGAGGCACGCAGCGGGTATCGTTATTTTCTTACCTTCACAGATGATTTGAGTAGGTATGGGTATATCCACTTGATGAAACACAAGTCTGAAACATTTGAAAAGTTCAAAGAATTTCAGAGTGAAGTGGAGAATCATCGTAACAAGAAAATAAAGTTTCTACAATCTGATCATGGAGGCGAATATTTGAGTTACGAGTTTGGCCTTCATTTAAAACAATGTGGAATTGTTTCACAACTCACGCCACCTGGAACACCACAGTGTAATGGTGTGTCCGAATGTCGTAACTGTACTTTATTAGATATGGTGCGATCTATGATGTCTCTTACCGATTTACCACTATCGTTTTGGGGTTATGCATTAGAGACAACCGCATTCACATTAAATAGGGCACCATCTAAATCTGTTGAGACGACACCGTATGAATTGTGGTTTGGCAAGAAACCTAAGTTGTCGTTTTTAAAGTTTGGGGTTACGACACTTATGTCAAAAGGCTTTGGCCTGATAAGCTCGAACCCAAATCGGAGAAGTGCGTCTTCATAGGATACCCAAAGGAAACAATTGGGTACACCTTCTACCACAGATCCGAAGGCAAGATTTTTGTTGCCAAGAATGGAACCTTTCTAGAGGAGTTTCTCTCGAAAGAAGTGAGTGGGAGGAAAGTAGAACTTGATGAGGTAATTGTACATTCTCTCGAATTGGAAAGTAGCACATCATAGAAACCGTTCCCGTGATGCCTACACCAAATAGAGAGGAAGCAAATGATAATGATCATGAAACTTCAGATCAAGTTGCTACTGAACCTCGTAGGTCAACCAGAGCACAATCCGCACCAAAGTTGTAACGCCCACGATGCGGCTATATCTCCCACGTGTCGAGGCACGACTTAGAGGCATAACCGCATAGTGGTTTTGTCGCAAGAAGGGTCATCTTCACACAATCCCATGTAATGAACAAGAATGGGATAAAGAGTTGGCTTACAATCGCCACTTCACACAATACATAAATATCATTCATACATCAACCAAAATACAATCATATAGACCGACTACGGTCCAAGATCCAGATGAAAATAAGACAACCCCAAATGCTAGATCCCCGATCGTCCCAACTGGGCTCCACTACTGATCATCAGGAAAAGACACATAGTAACGACCACGTTCCTCGTCGAACTCCCACTTGAGATCGACGCCATCGTCTGCACTGGCATCGTCGGCACCTGCAACTGTTGTTGGAAGTAGCTGTGAGTCACGGGGACTCAGCAATCTCACACCCGCGAGATCAAGACTATTTAAGCTTATAGGACAAGGAGGTGCAAAGAGGTGGAGCTGCAGCGACAAAAGCATATATGGTGGCTAACTTGCGCAAATGAGAGCGAGAAGAGAAGCAACGGAACGGACGTCATCTAGCAATGATCAAGAAGTGATCCTGAACACCTACTTACGTCATCCATAACACAGACCGTGTTCACTTCCCGGACTCCGCCGAGAAGAGACCATCACGGCTACACACGCACTTGGTGTATTTTAATTGGGTCAAGTGACAAGTTATCTACAACCGGACATTAACAAATTCCCATCTGCCTCATAACCGCGGGCACGGCTTTCGAAAGATAATACCCTGCAGGGGTGTCCCAACTTAGCCCATCATAAGCTCTCACGGTCAACGAAGGATAAACCTTCTCCCGGAAAGACCCGATCAGTCTCGGAATCCCGGTTTACAAGACATCTCGACAATGGTAAAACAAGACCAGCAAAGCCTCCCGAATGTGCCGACAAATCCCGATAGGAGCTGCACATATCTCGTTCTCAGGGCACACCGGATTGTCCAAGCTTCCGATAGGCCAGACCAGAGTTGCCCCTGGTGGCCACCGGCGACTGACAGTTTGGACCAATACTCAGAGGAGCACTGGCCCGGGGGTTTAAAATAAAGATGACCCTCGGGCTCTAGAAAACCCGGGGGAAAAAGGTATAGGTCGCAAATGGTAAAACCAAGGTTGGGCCTTGCTGGAGGAGTTTTATTCAAGGCGAACTGTCAAGGGGGTCCCATAAATCACCCGACCGTGTAAGGAATGCAAACTCAAGGAACATAATCCCGGTATAACAGTAACTAGGGCGGCAAGAGTGGAACAAAACACCAGGCATAAGGCCGAGCCTTCCACCCTTTACCAAAATATATAGATGCATTAATTAAATAAGAGATATTTTGATATCCCAACATATCCATGTTCCGACATGGAACAAACTTCGACTTCACCTGCAACTAGCAACGCTATAAGAGGGGCTGAGCAAAAGCGGTAACATAGCCAAACAACGGTTTGCTAGGAAAGGATGGTTAGGGGCTGACATGGCTGAAATAGGAGACATGATATAGCAAGTGGTAGGTAGCGGAGCATGGCAATAGAGCGAACAACTAGCATAGCAAAGATAGAAGTGATTTCGAGGGGTGGTCATCTTGCCTGCAAGATTCTCAGAGTTGTCGAAAGCTTGATCCTCGTAAGCGTACTCGACAGGTTCCTCGTTCACGAACTCGTCTCCCGGCTCTACCCAAGACAAGAACACAAGCAAACGGAACCACAATCAACAACGAGAAATGCGCAAGCAACATGATGCAAAACATGTATGATATGCAAGATATGATATGCGATGCATATGCGTGCTCCGGAAGGAAAAAGATGAACATGGCAGTAACTTGGCAAACCAAGCATGCCACTGGAAAGATGAGATGATTTCGGTCGAAATCGATATAAAGATCACCGGAATCGGATGCACGGTTTGCAAATGGCAAGCAAAACAAGAATGACACTAATCTGCGATAAACAGCAAGATAGCACTTAAAATGCAACAAGTAACAATGCTACAGCACCCCAACATAGCAACAAAGCACATGGCAGTAATCTACAGAAGATTCTTGACAAAATATGAACACTGAGCTACGGCTAGTTCACAACATAACAAGCTCAAACAAGCATGGCAAAAGTGCAAAAGATTACAGGTTCACAGACTTGGTGAAAAACTGGACGTGGCAGAAATCAGCATCAGGTAGCAATGTTCGGAGCACGAAATCAATATGCTACAGAAACTTAACATAGCAAAACAAGGCATGGTAGTGTTCTACTAAATGCACATGACAAAAGTCCCTTACTGACCATAAGCCAAAAAGGACCAGAAGATATGATGGCAAGCATGTAAACATAGCAAGTTTCGTTATCAGGTTCCAGACTTAGCAGAAAACAAAGCATGGCAGAAATATTAATATGTAGGCCTCTTTGTGAGCTTGATGCACTCACTACAGAGCAATGCATGACAAACCAAGCATACCTACAGCAAGACGGCATGTTTAAGAAGCTATCCATCGCAAGAACAATTGCATAGCATGTATGGATCAACTACAATAAGCTTGGCAAAAATGCATGTCATGTTAAGAATCTGCCAGAAATATTTTATAGCAAAAGTAGAGCAAGATTGAGTCATGCTATGATACTCTAAAATTGCAAACAATTGCAGGAATGGATCAAGTACAACTATAGCTACAAAACATCCTTACTGAACATCTCCAAAATATGCATGGATATCTCTGTAGCATCAAGTTTACATGGCAACAAAATTACAGCAGACTAGGACTTGGAGAATTTACTAAGTCCCTGAAATCAGAAATATTACGGGGCCTACTTTGCATGCTTGTGCTAGTCACCACATAGATCACAAAAATACATGGACTATACCACTGGAAAGATGGCATGGCATACTTCAAAACACATGTACAGCTCATGCTCAAAAGATGCACAGAATAAAAGATACAAAAATGACAAATCTCCAAGTTCTGATAAGAACCAGAGATTAACAGCAACTAGCCCTCTTCTAACGAAGATTTGGGCATCAAGATGACCTCTAAAGAAACTGATGCAATTTAACAAAATGAAGAGCATCACGAGACGAACAATTTGAAATATTATACGCGCGAATCGGAGCTACATGCACAAAGTTATCGCATCGGGAACATAGGCACTTGCTGATGGAATTATGGGACTTAGAAATAAAAACGGACGCGAGGGAGGAAGTCAACGGGGCAGTACCGTACCAGATCGGATCTGGGCCGGAGGTCGGGCCCGAGCTCGTCGCTCGGGACAGAGGAGCTCGCCAGCGT
>NC_057796.1:72257535-72267261 GCF_018294505.1 Triticum aestivum
GCCGGCGCGGAGGGAGAGGCCGGCGGGACACGTGGCAGCAGCGGATTCGCCGGGGCGCGGCGGCGGACGTGTCCGGCGCGGGCGGACGCGTCCGGCGCGGCGCGGAGGGAGAGGGTTAGGGTTCGTCTGAGATTTCGTTTTTCGGGATGCCCACTCATTTATAGGTAGAGGGAGCTAGGAGACTCCAAATGAGGTGCGGTTTTCGCCCACACGATCGTGATCGAACGACCTAGAGCATGGAAGAGAGTTTGGTGGGCTTTGGGCTGGTTTTAGAGGGGGTTTTGCTGGACAATCAAATGGACATCGCGGAGGCCCGGTTAACCGTTGGAGTACCAAACGACCTCCGAATGGAAGAAACTTGACCGGTAGTCTTCGGGTGGTATATTAAGACCACTTGACAAGCCGCGGTCCATTCCGAGAAAGTTTGACATACGCACACGAAAGAAAACTAGAAGGGTGCACCGGAGGAGATAGGAGCGCCGGATTGGAAAACGGACAACGGGGAAAATGCTTGGATGCACGAGACAAACACGTATGCGAATGCAATGCACATGATGACATGATATGAAAATGCAAGACAAGACAAAATACAAAACGAAAGACAAAACCCGACAACGGAGGGAAAAACATATCACATAGCCGAAAATGGCAAGAGTCGGAGTTACAAATATGGCATGTTACATGCGGGGTGTTACAACACTCCACCACTACGAGAGGATCTCGTCCCGAGATCTAGGACTGAAAGAACTCTAGAAATTCGGAACGGAGATGGTCCTCGCGTTCCCAGGTGGCTTCCCGGTCGGAATGGTGCGACCACTTCACTTTCAGGAATTTGATAGACTTGTTGCGAGTCTTGCGCTCAGTTTCCTCAAGAATAGCAACTGGGTGCTCATGATAAGACAAATCTTCTTGGAGGTCAATCTCTTCGAAGTCGATAGTGCGTTCAGGCGTCTTGAAGCACTTGCGGAGCTGTGACACGTGGAACACATCATGCACGTTCGCGAAGTTGGAAGGAAGCTCAAGTTGATAGGCGAGGTCGCCTCTTTTGCCAATGATCTTGAAAGGACCCACATATCTAGGGGCAAGCTTCCCTTTGATACCGAAACGACGAGTGCCTTTCATTGGAGAGACGCGGAGGTAGACATGGTCTCCGATCTCGAATGCCAAATCACGATGCTTACTATCATAGTAACTCTTCTGACGCGATTGCGCGGCTTTGAGATTATCACAGATGACTTTACACATTTCTTCAGCTTCAGTGATTAAGTCATTGCCAAGAAGTTGGTGTTCACCAGTTTCTGACCAATTGAGAGGAGTACGGCACTTTCTGCCATATAGAATCTCGAATGGGGCCTTGCCCGAACTCGCTTGGAAGCTGTTGTTGTAGGAGAATTCAGCATAAGGAAGACAATCTTCCCATTTCATGCCAAAGGAAATGACACAAGCCCTGAGCATATCTTCAAGAATTTGATTGACTCGCTCGACTTGGCCACTAGTTTGAGGGTGGAAAGCTGTGCTGAAGCGAATGTTAGAGCCCATGGCCTTCTGGAAGGAGTCCCAGAACTTAGAGGTGAAGATGCTTCCACGATCCGAAGAAATCAATTTTGGAATGCCGTGCAAAGAGACAATTCTGGAGGTGTAGAGCTCTGCCAGCTGAGCTGCTGAGATGGATTCTTTGATAGGAAGGAAATGAGCCACTTTAGAAAGCTTGTCAATGACAATGAAGATAGCGTCATTTCCGCGCTTGGACTTTGGAAATCCAGTCACGAAGTCCATTTCGATATGATCAAACTTCCATTCCGGAATAGCAAGAGGTTGGAGGAGACCAGCTGGTCGTTGGTGTTCTGCTTTCACTCTTCGGCAGACATCACATTCATTCACGAATTGAGCAATCTCTCGCTTCATTCGAGTCCACCAATACGACTGCTTGAGGTCATGATACATCTTCGTAC
This sequence comes from Triticum aestivum, assembly GCF_018294505.1. Lineage (NCBI taxonomy): Eukaryota > Viridiplantae > Streptophyta > Magnoliopsida > Poales > Poaceae > Triticum > Triticum aestivum. Next base: position 72,259,488 of record NC_057796.1, read on the forward strand.
TTCCAGGATGAATGGAAAGGAGAGAATTGTGCGCCTCGTTCATTATGACTTTCCTTAGATCACCTTTCGGAACCACAAACTGGTCCTCGAAGAACAAAGTGTCTCTGTCATCAATGCGATAGCACTTGTATTTGGAAAGACCCTTGTCGATACCACGTTTCACCTTCTTCACCATGGCATCAAGGAGTTGTGCCTCACGAATTTGATCTTCCAAAGTAGGAGATACTATGAGGTTGGCAAGAACGCCTTGAGGAACAACTTGGAGATTCAGCTTGCGGAAAGCTTCACAAAGATCCGGCTGGAAAGGCTTGAGAATTAAGCTGTTGCAATAAGCTTTCCTGCTTAAAGCATCTGCAATGACATTAGCCTTGCCTGGAGTATATTCGATACTCGGATTGTACTCTTGAATCATCTCGACCCATCGAGTCTGCCTGAGGTTGAGATTGGGCTGAGTGAAGATATACTTGAGACTCTTGTGATCAGTGAAAATGTCCACTTGTCTTCCCAACAAGAGATGTCTCCACGTAACCAAAGCATGGACAACTGCCGCCAACTCAAGATCGTGAGTGGGGTAGTTCTTCTCGTTGGGCTTCAACTGCCGAGAGGTATAGGCCACAACTTTCTTCTCTTGCATTAACACAGCACCGAGACCTTGGAGAGAAGCATCACAGAAAACTTCATACGGCTTGGATTCATCAGGAGGAGTCAAGACAGGAGCTGTGACTAGTTTCTGTTTGAGAGTGTTGAAAGCAACGTCACACTCAGGAGACCAGACATATTTCACATGCTTCTGTAGGAGGTTGGAAAGAGGCTTTGCAATCTTGGAAAAATTCTCAACGAATCTTCGGCAGTAGCTTGCAAGACCCAGAAAACTGCGGAGCTGCTTGACATTTTGAGGAGGTTCCCAATCCAGAACTGCGGACACCTTCTCGGGGTTTACAGCGATGCCTTTGGCAGAGATGATGTGACCAAGGAAAAGAACTTCATCGAGCCAAAACTCACATTTGGAGAACTTCGCATAGAATTGATACTCTCTGAGCTTGTCGAGCACCAATCGCAAATGTTTGGCATGATCCTGCTTATTCTTGGAGAAGACCAAGATATCATCGAGATACACCAGAACGAATTCATTGGTATAGGGGTTGAAGATGAAATTCATCATCCGAGAGAACACCGGAGAAGCATTGACAAGGCCGAAAGACACGACAGTATATTCATAAGAACCAAAGCTTGTTCTGAATGCTGTCTTGGGAATATCTTCTTCACGAATGCGAATCTGATGATAACCCATACGAAGGTCAAGCTTCGAGAATACTTTAGCACCTTTGAGTTGCTCAAAAAGCTCATTGATGTTGGGAAGTGGATACTTGTTCTTGATTGTCTTCTTGTTCAATGGACGGTAGTCGACACAAAGTCGGTCCGTGCCATCCTTCTTCTTGACAAAAAGAACACCACAACCCCATGGAGAAGAACTCGGTCTGATCAAACCCAGACGTTCTTGTTCATCGAGCCGCTTCTTCAATTCCTTCAGCTCGTTTGGTCCAAGCTTGTATGGACGCTTGCAAACGGGTACAGTACCAGGCTCTAGTTCGATAACGAACTCCACTGGCCGGTGCGGAGGCATACCCGGAAGCTCTTCTGGAAAGACATCTTGATACTCGCAAACGACTGGAATTTGAGAGATGGCATCCAATTCGCCCTTCTCATTGAGAGAGAAAAACCGAATGGTTTCATCACGAGCGGCAAAAACAATCACATCCTCAGACGAGTGTGTCAATTGAATTTCTCTGGCAGCACAATCAAGTTGAGCCTTGTGCTTAGAAAGCCAGTCCATCCCGAGAATAAGATCAATATCCGAGTCACCAAGAACAATTGGAGAAGACTGAAATGCATAATCGCCCATCTTGATGGTAACATTCGGAACCATGGAACTTGCATTCATGCATTTGCCTGGAGAGACAACTGCTAATGGCCTAGGCAATCCTTGGAAATGCAATTCATGCTTGGATGCAAAAGGTCTTGAAATGAAAGAAAGAGATGCACCAGTATCAAAAAGAACTTTTGCAGGAATATCGTTAACAGGAAGATTACCCATGATCACATCAGTAGGTTCCTCCGCTTGAGCTGCATTCAACATGTTCACCTTTGCAAACTTTGGGTTATGCTTGACCACTGCATTGCTGGAAGATCTGACAGGAGGAGGAGGAGGAAGACACCTCTGGTTGAAGCACTTGTTAGCATAGTGACCTTTCTGCTGACATTTGTTGCAAGTCACCTCTGAGAGTGGACGGTGATAAGGAGCATTGGACTTGGGAGCTTGATTCTGAGACTTGTTCTGATAGCCAGAGTTGGAAGAGTTTGAAGAACCATGGCCACCTTTGTTCTTCTGCTGATAAGGCTGACGAAACGGAGGAGGAGGAGGCAACCAGAACTTCTGTTGCTTAGCTGTCACAAGTGAGGAAGAAGAAGACTGAACTGCATCCCTGACTCTCTTCTTAGAAACCTCACACTTGAGCTGAGCAGCCTCTTGCTTCAGTGCCATATTGTAGAATTGATCAAACTGAGTGGGCTCAACAAGAACGAGAGCTAACTGCAGATCCTCTTTAAGGCCACCTCTGAAGTGATAGATCATACTCTTCTCATCAGGAACGTCTTGTTTAGCGAAGCGAGCAAGTTTCTGAAACTGAATGTTGTATTGATACACAGACATGTTTCCTTGCTTGAGATTGCGGAACTCCTCACGCTTGCTCTCAACAACACTTTGTGGAATGTGGTGCACTTTGAAGTCCCGACAGAAGTCAGTCCAAGTAATCACACGACCTCCTCTGGAATCTTTGTATTGCTGAAACCAATCAGCAGCTTGGTCCTTGAGCTGGAAAGAAGCGAACTTGACATAGTCCTCAGGCCTGACATTGCCACATTCAAAATGCTTGTTGATGTCCACGAGCCAATCATCGGCATCCGTGGCCTCGGCACAGTAGCTGAAAGACTTAGGCTGATTTGCGAGAAACTGGTTGAGAGTGGCAAAGTGAAACTGATTGTTGCCTTGACCTTGATTGCCTTGATTGCCTTGCCCTTGAGTACGTTCTTGCAAGAGTTGCAGAATCATCTGAGCATTGGCGTTGGTGGCTGCCATGATTGATTGCCATGCCTCCGGAGGTGGAGGTGGTGGCGGAGGGTTCGCTTGACTCCCTTCATTGCGATCCGGATTCTGACGCGTTGGCGGAGCCATCCTGAAGAGGGTGACATCCGTTAGCATCTTGATAGACAAAAGATAAGTAGAATCAACGGACAGAAATTGCAACATATAGTCTTCACAATAAACATTCGCACGAAGATGAACGAATGAATTCCGTAGTAAAACATCACATTTCCATAAGTTGAGAAGCCACTTGAAAAAGATATGGAATGAACATAAGAATTCGAAGCAACTCGAATACCACAATACAAAATAAAACCAAGTATTGGCTTGCAGAATAAGCCGGAACAAACATATGATAGAAATTTCGTCCGAAGTTTTCGTGGTGGGGCCCACACGGGCTCAATCGTACAGCACCATCATGTACAAGGCTGTGCACATGACATACGAAGCGTCCCCGAGTCGGCAAAGCCATGGACTCTTTAAGACACAACGAGACCACTGTAAAATCAACCGTATACAGGCGGACCACTAGACGTCGAACCCCAATCTCATATCATGCATCTGTCGGAAAGAAATCCTAAGGCTACTTGAATTCCCACTTATAAACTCCCGAAACTTTCTGGTTATGCAATCTGGTGTAGGGGATACAGGGGACACAAAATATATCACCCAAACTAACAATCCCTAGATCCAGCTGTATCCATCCGTCAAGACATAACCAAGAAATCTTCGGAAATCGTTTACCTCAACCTTCGAAAAAACATCCGTTATACAAGTTATGGCAATACTCCCGAACTCCCGCCCCAGTACTGGGTGGCGTCGAGGTGATCTCACCAACAACTGCATAAAAGAGATTTCGATGTCGGCGAAACTCAGGTATTCCAGAACTGCAACGATAAAATTGTGACGACAACACCTCGGAGCTCAACTCCCCGGGACACTGCCACAACCCCTAAATGTCAGGAGGCACCAAGAACAATGTTCTCGTCACAAATCGATCGGAACGATTCCAAGATACCCGCGTGATCCTAAAAAAAAATTTGTGAAATTTGAGGAGAGAATAGACAAAACTCTACGTCAGGAGACCTCACCAGAGCGACGAAGGGACTGAGGAGTAAAAAGAATCCTACTCTCCGATATATATAATCCTAAGACTCAAAACATTTTTGTTCTAGACTCAACAACGTCAACGATTCGATCAAGCAGGGGGCTCCTAAGTCGGGGATGGCTCTGATTACCAACTTGTAACGCCCACGATGCGGCTATATCTCCCACGTGTCGAGGCACGACTTAGAGGCATAACCGCATAGTGGTTTTGTCGCAAGAAGGGTCATCTTCACACAATCCCATGTAATGAACAAGAATGGGATAAAGAGTTGGCTTACAATCGCCACTTCACGCAATACATAAATATCATTCATACATCAACCAAAATACAATCATATAGACCGACTACGGTCCAAGATCCAGATGAAAATAAGACAACCCCAAATGCTAGATCCCCGATCGTCCCAACTGGGCTCCACTACTAATCATCAGGAAAAGACACATAGTAACGACCACGTTCCTCGTCGAACTCCCACTTGAGATCGACGCCATCGTCTGCACTGGCATCGTCGGCACCTGCAACTGTTGTTGGAAGTAGCTGTGAGTCACGGGGACTCAGCAATCTCACACCCGCGAGATCAAGACTATTTAAGCTTATAGGACAAGGAGGTGCAAAGAGGTGGAGCTGCAGCGACAAAAGCATATATGGTGGCTAACTTGCGCAAATGAGAGCGAGAAGAGAAGCAACGGAACGGACGTCATCTAGCAATGATCAAGAAGTGATCCTGAACACCTACTTACGTCATCCATAACACAGACCGTGTTCACTTCCCGGACTCCGCCGAGAAGAGACCATCACGGCTACACACGCACTTGGTGTATTTTAATTGGGTCAAGTGACAAGTTATCTACAACCGGACATTAACAAATTCCCATCTGCCTCATAACCGCGGGCACGGCTTTCGAAAGATAATACCCTGCAGGGGTGTCCCAACTTAGCCCATCATAAGCTCTCACGGTCAACGAAGGATAAACCTTCTCCCGGAAAGACCCGATCAGTCTCGGAATCCCGGTTTACAAGACATCTCGACAATGGTAAAACAAGACCAGCAAAGCCTCCCGAATGTGCCGACAAATCCCGATAGGAGCTGCACATATCTCGTTCTCAGGGCACACCGGATTGTCCAAGCTTCCGATAGGCCAGACCAGAGTTGCCCCTGGTGGCCACCGGCGACTGACAGTTTGGACCAATACTCAGAGGAGCACTGGCCCGGGGGTTTAAAATAAAGATGACCCTCGGGCTCTAGAAAACCCGGGGGAAAAAGGTATAGGTCGCAAATGGTAAAACCAAGGTTGGGCCTTGCTGGAGGAGTTTTATTCAAGGCGAACTGTCAAGGGGGTCCCATAAATCACCCGACCGTGTAAGGAATGCAAACTCAAGGAACATAATCCCGGTATAACAGTAACTAGGGCGGCAAGAGTGGAACAAAACACCAGGCATAAGGCCGAGCCTTCCACCCTTTACCAAAATATATAGATGCATTAATTAAATAAGAGATATTTTGATATCCCAACATATCCATGTTCCGACATGGAACAAACTTCGACTTCACCTGCAACTAGCAACGCTATAAGAGGGGCTGAGCAAAAGCGGTAACATAGCCAAACAACGGTTTGCTAGGAAAGGATGGTTAGGGGCTGACATGGCTGAAATAGGAGACATGATATAGCAAGTGGTAGGTAGCGGAGCATGGCAATAGAGCGAACAACTAGCATAGCAAAGATAGAAGTGATTTCGAGGGGTGGTCATCTTGCCTGCAAGATTCTCAGAGTTGTCGAAAGCTTGATCCTCGTAAGCGTACTCGACAGGTTCCTCGTTCACGAACTCGTCTCCCGGCTCTACCCAAGACAAGAACACAAGCAAACGGAACCACAATCAACAACGAGAAATGCGCAAGCAACATGATGCAAAACATGTATGATATGCAAGATATGATATGCGATGCATATGCGTGCTCCGGAAGGAAAAAGATGAACATGGCAGTAACTTGGCAAACCAAGCATGCCACTGGAAAGATGAGATGATTTCGGTCGAAATCGATATAAAGATCACCGGAATCGGATGCACGGTTTGCAAATGGCAAGCAAAACAAGAATGACACTAATCTGCGATAAACAGCAAGATAGCACTTAAAATGCAACAAGTAACAATGCTACAGCACCCCAACATAGCAACAAAGCACATGGCAGTAATCTACAGAAGATTCTTGACAAAATATGAACACTGAGCTACGGCTAGTTCACAACATAACAAGCTCAAACAAGCATGGCAAAAGTGCAAAAGATTACAGGTTCACAGACTTGGTGAAAAACTGGACGTGGCAGAAATCAGCATCAGGTAGCAATGTTCGGAGCACGAAATCAATATGCTACAGAAACTTAACATAGCAAAACAAGGCATGGTAGTGTTCTACTAAATGCACATGACAAAAGTCCCTTACTGACCATAAGCCAAAAAGGACCAGAAGATATGATGGCAAGCATGTAAACATAGCAAGTTTCGTTATCAGGTTCCAGACTTAGCAGAAAACAAAGCATGGCAGAAATATTAATATGTAGGCCTCTTTGTGAGCTTGATGCACTCACTACAGAGCAATGCATGACAAACCAAGCATACCTACAGCAAGACGGCATGTTTAAGAAGCTATCCATCGCAAGAACAATTGCATAGCATGTATGGATCAACTACAATAAGCTTGGCAAAAATGCATGTCATGTTAAGAATCTGCCAGAAATATTTTATAGCAAAAGTAGAGCAAGATTGAGTCATGCTATGATACTCTAAAATTGCAAACAATTGCAGGAATGGATCAAGTACAACTATAGCTACAAAACATCCTTACTGAACATCTCCAAAATATGCATGGATATCTCTGTAGCATCAAGTTTACATGGCAACAAAATTACAGCAGACTAGGACTTGGAGAATTTACTAAGTCCCTGAAATCAGAAATATTACGGGGCCTACTTTGCATGCTTGTGCTAGTCACCACATAGATCACAAAAATACATGGACTATACCACTGGAAAGATGGCATGGCATACTTCAAAACACATGTACAGCTCATGCTCAAAAGATGCACAGAATAAAAGATACAAAAATGACAAATCTCCAAGTTCTGATAAGAACCAGAGATTAACAGCAACTACCCCTCTTCTAACGAAGATTTGGGCATCAAGATGACCTCTAAAGAAAATGATGCAATTTAACAAAATGAAGAGCATCACGAGACGAACAATTTGACATATTATACGCGCGAATCGGAGCTACATGCACAAAGTTATCGTATCGGGAACATAGGCACTTGCTGATGGAATTATGGGACTTAGAAATAAAAACGGACGCGAGGGAGGAAGTCAACGGGGCAGTACCGTACCAGATCGGATCTGGGCCGGAGGTCGGGCCCGAGCTCGTCGCTCGGGACAGAGGAGCTCGCCAGCGTCCTCTGCCGGAGAGAGGAGGGAGAGGAGGAGGCGAGGCCGGAGGGCGCGGCCGGCGGTGGGGGTCGCCGGCCGGCGAGGGAG
>NC_057796.1:72268184-72413885 GCF_018294505.1 Triticum aestivum
CAGCAGCGGATTCGCCGGGGCGCGGCGGCGGACGTGTCCGGCGCGGGCGGACGCGTCCGGCGCGGCGCGGAGGGAGAGGGTTAGGGTTCGTCTGAGATTTCGTTTTTCGGGATGCCCACTCATTTATAGATAGAGGGAGCTAGGAGACTCCAAATGAGGTGCGGTTTTCGCCCACACGATCGTGATCGAACGACCTAGAGCATGGAAGAGAGTTTGGTGGGCTTTGGGCTGGTTTTAGAGGGGGTTTTGCTGGACAATCAAATGGACATCGCGGAGGCCCGGTTAACCGTTGGAGTACCAAACGACCTCCGAATGGAACGAAACTTGACCGGTAGTCTCCGGGTGGTATATTAAGACCACTTGACAAGCCGCGGTCCATTCCGAGAAAGTTTGACATACGCACACGAAAGAAAACTAGAAGGGTGCACCGGAGGAGATAGGAGCGCCGGATTGGAAAACGGACAACGGGGAAAATGCTTGGATGCACGAGACGAACACGTATGCGAATGCAATGCACATGATGACATGATATGAAAATGCAAGACAAGACAAAATACAAAACGAAAGACAAAACCCGACAACGGAGGGAAAAACATATCACATAGCCGAAAATGGCAAGAGTCGGAGTTACAAATATGGCATGTTACATGCGGGGTGTTACAAAAGTGGTACAGTAATCCTATTCTGGAAGTTATCTTACTAGACCAAGGCGAACCTACGAACTATGTAGAAGCTATGATGAACCCAGATTTCGATAAATGGCTTGAGGCCATGAAATCTCAGATAGGATCCATGTATGAGAACAAAGTGTGGACTTCGGTGGACTTGCCCGATGATCGGCAAGCCATTGAGAATAAATGGATCTTCAAGAAGAAGACAGACGCTGATGGTAATGTCACCATCTACAAAGCTCAACTTGTCGCAAAAGGTTTTCGACAAGTTCAAGGGGTTGACTACGATGAGACCTTCTCACCTGTAGCGATGCTTAAGTCAGTCCGAATCATGTTAGCAATTGCCGCATTTTATAATTATGAAATCTGGCAAATGGACGTCAAAACTGCATTCCTTAATGGATTTCTTAAAGAAGAGTTGTATATGATGCAAGCAGAAGGTTTTGTCAATCCTAAAGGTGCTAACAAAGTGTGCAAACTCCAGCGATCCATCTATGGACTGGTGCAAGCATCTTGGAGTTGGAATATACGCTTTGATGAGGTGATCAAAGCATGTGGTTTTATACAGACTTATGGTGAAGCTTGTATTTACAAGAAAGTGAGTGAGAGGTCTGTAACATTTCTGATATTATATGTGGATGACATATTGATGATTGGAAATGATATAGAATTTCTGGATAGCATAAAAGTATATACTTGAATAAGAATTTTTCAATGAAATACCTCAGTGAAGCTGCTTATATATTGGGCATCAAGATCTATAGAGATAGATCAAGACGCTTGATAGGACTTTCACAAAGCACATACCTTGATAAAGTTTTGAAGAAGTTCAAAATGGATCAGTCAAAGAAAGGGTTCTTGCCTGCGTTACAAGGTGTGAAATTGAGTCGGACTCAGCCATAGGTTCTATCATGTATGCTATGTTGTGTACCAGACCTGATGTGTGTCTTGCCATAAGTTTGGCAGGGAGGTACCAAAGTAATCCAGGAGCGGATCACTGGACAGCGGTCAAGAACATCCTGAAGTACCTGAAAAGGACCAAGGATATGTTTCTTGTTTATGGACGTGACGAAGAGCTTGTCGTAAATGGTAACGTCGATGCTAGCTTCGACACTAATCCAGATGACTCTAAGTCGCAAACCGGATACGTGTTTATATTGAATGGTGGAGCTGTCAGTTGGTGCAGTTCCAAGCAGAGCGTCGTGCCGGGATCCACGTGTGAAGTAGAGTACATAGCTGCTTCGGAAGCAACACATGAAGGAGTCTGTATGAAGGAGTTCATATCCGATCTAGGTGTAATACCTAGTGCATCGGGTCCAATGAAAATCTTTTGTGACAACACTGGAGCAATTGCCTTAACGAAGGAATCCAGGTTTCACAAGAGAACCAAACACATCAAGAGACGCTTCAACTCCATTCATGAAAAGGTCAAGGATGGAGACATAGCAATTTGCAAAGTACATACGGATCTGAACGTGGCAGACCCTTTGACTAAGCCTCTTCCGCGAGCAAAACATGATCAGCACCAAGACTCCATCGGTGTTAGATTCATCACAATGTAATCTAGTACTGACTCTAGTGCAAGTGGGAGACTAAAGGAAATATGCCCTGGAGGCAATAATAAAGTTGTTATTTTATATTTCCTTATTCGTGATAAAGGTTTATTATTCATGCTAGAATTGTATTGATCGGAAACTTAAATACACGTGTGAATACATAAACAAATATTGCGTCCCTAGTAAGCCTCTACTAGACTAGCTCGTTGATCAAAGATGGTTAAGGTTTCCTAACCATAGACCTGTGTTGTCATTTGATAATGGGATCATATCATTAGGAGAATCATGTGATGGACAAGACCCATCCGTTAGCTTAGCATATTCATCGTTCAGTTTATTGCTATTGCTTTCTTCATGTCAAATACATATTCCTCTGACTATGAGATTATGCAACTCCCGGATACCGGAGGAATACCTTCTATGCTATCAAACGTCACAACGTAACTGGGTGATCATAAAGATGCTCTATAGGTATCTCCAAAGGTGTTTGTTGAGTTGGCATAGATCGAGATTAGGATTTGTCACTCCGAGTATCGGAGAGGTATCTCTGGGCCCTCTCGGTAATACACATCATAATAAGCCTTGCAAGAAAAGTGACTAATGAGTTACTTACAGGATGATGTATCACGGAACGAGTAAAGAGACTTGCCGGTAACGATATTGAACTAGGTATGAAGATACCGACGATCGAATCTCGGGCAAGTAACATACCGATGGACAAAGGGAATTACGTATGTTGTCATAACAGTTCGACCGATAAAGATCTTCATAGAATATGTAGGAGCAAATATGGGCATCCAGGTTCCGCTATTGGTTATTGACCAGAGAAGTGTGTCGGTCATGTCTACATAGTTCTCGAACCCGTAGGGTCCACACGCTTAACGTTTGTTGACGATATAGTGTTATATGAGTTATATGATTTGGTGACTGAATGTTGTTCTGAGTCCCGGATGAGTTCACGGACATGACGAGGAGTCTTGAAATGGTCGAGAGGTAGAGATTGATATATAGGACGATGATATTCGGACACCTGGAGTGTATCGGAATGTACCGGGTGACTATCGGAGTATCGAGGGGGTATCGGGCACTCCCGGGAGGGTATTTAGCCTATTGGGCCATGAGAGGGGAGCACACCAGATCACAAGGGGCTGGCGCGCCCCCCATGGCAGTCGCCCAAGTGGGGAAAGGAAGGGGGGAGGATTCAGCCTCCCCTTCCTTCTCCCTCCCCCCCTTTCCTTTCTCTTCTCCGGCAAATAAGGAAAGGGGCGCCACTTGGGGAGGACTGTTGGGAAATGTTGCATGGAAAACAGAAAAGATTCTATGCACACACAAGATCTATCCATGGATATGCATAGCTACGAGAGGGGGAGAGCATCTACATACCCTTGTAGATCGCTAAGCGGAAGCGTTTATCACGCGGTTGATGTAGTCGTACTCTTCGCGATCCGATCACGATCCAACCGATCTAGTGCCGAACGGACGACACCTCTGAGTTTAGCACACGTGCGGCTCGATGATGTCTCCTCCTTCTTGATCCAGCAAGCGGGAGAGGATAAGTAGATGGAATCACAACCAACATGACGGCGTGGTGGTGATGGTGGTGGTGGAGCACTGACAGCGCTTTGCTAAGCATCGTCGGGACGAGGCGATGGAACTACGGAGTAACAGGAGAGAGAGGGGCGACAAGGGCTTGGTATATCCTCTTGGAGCGCCCCTCCCATCTCTATATAGGTTAAGGGGCGTGGGAAACAGCCCCTCCAAGCCCTAGGGCGCACCTAAGGGGGGAGGACTTGGACTCCAAGTCCAATCCCATTCCTACGAGGACTCCTTCCTTTTTTTGCCTTCCCTAGCCACATGGTATTTTGAGGACTTGGTGCGCCTGGCCCAATAAGGCCAGGGCACCTCCCTGTAGCTCATGCTATCCCTTGGGTCGTGGTGGACCCACTTGTGGACTTTCGGACCCCTCCGGGATCCTCCGGAAGCTTCTTGGTGCAACACCGAAAAAACTGCACCTTTTTTCCGAACCCAAAATACGACTTCCCATTTATGTAAATCTTTACCTCTCGACCATTCCGAGCCTCCTCGTTATGTCTGGGATCTCATCCGGGACTCTGAACAACATTTGGTTAGCTCTCGTCAAATATCCCAATACTACTCTAGTGTCAACGAACGTTAAGCGTGCGAACCTGCGGGTTCGGGAATTATGTAGTCATGACCGAGACACCTCTTCCGTCAATAACCAATAGCGGGACCTGGATGCCCATATTGATTCCTACATATCCCACGAAGATCTTTTATCGGTTGAACATTTATGACAACATACGTAATTCCCTTTGTCTGTCGGTATGTTACTTGCCCGAGATTCGATCATCGGTATCTCTATACCTAGTTCAATCTCGTTACCGACAAGTCTCTTTACTCGTTCCATAATACATCATCTTGCAACTAACTCCTTAGTCACTTTGATTGCAAGGCTTCTTATGATGTGTATTACCGAGAGGGCCCAAAGATACCTCTCCGATATTCGGAGTGACAAATCCTAATGTCGATCTATGCCAACTCAACAAACACCTTCGGAGATACCTGTAGAGCATCTTTATGATCACCCAGTTACGTTGTGATGTTTGATAGCACACAAGGTATTCCTCCGGTATCAGAGAGTTTCATAATCTCATAGTCGAAGGAATATGTATTTGACATTAAGAAAGCAATAGCAATAAACTGAATGATCAATATGCTAAGCTAACGGATGGGTCTTGTCCATCACATCATTCTCCTAATGATGTGATCATGTTATCAAATGACGACACATGTCTATGGTTAGCAAACCTTAACCATCTTTGATTAACGAGCTAGTCTAGTGGAGGCTTACTAGGGACGCAATATTTGTTTATGTATTCACACATGTATTTAAGTTTCCGGTCAATACAATTCTAGCATGAATAATAAACCTTTATCATGAATAAGGAAATATAATAATAACAACTTTATTATTGCCTCTAGGGCATATTTCCATCAGTCTCCCACTTGCACTAGAGTCAATAATCCAGTTCACATCGCCATGTGATTAACACCCATAGTTCACATCGCCATGTGACTAATACCCAAAGAGTTTGCTGGAGTAAATAATCCAGTTCACATTGCCATGTGATTAATACCCAGTACTAAGGTGTGATCATGTTTTGCTTGTGACAGAGTTTTAGTCAACGGGTCTGTCAAATTTAGATCTGTATGTATTTTGCAAATTTCTATGTCTACAATGCTCTGTATGGAGCTACTCTAGCTAATTGCTCCCACTTTCAATACGTATCCAGATTGAGACTTAGAGTCATCCGAATCGGTGTCAAAGCTTGCATCGACGTAACCCTTTACGAAGAACTCTTTATCACCTTCATAACCGAGAAACATTTCCTTAGTCCTCTTAGTTAACTAAGGATAATTTTGACCACTGTTTAGTGATCCACTCCTGGATCACCATTGTACCCCCTTACCAAACTCATGGCAAGGCACACAACAAGTCTGGTACATAGCATGGCATACTTTATAGAACCTATGGTTGAGGCATAGGGAATGACTTTCATTCTCTATCTTCTACCGTGGTCGGGCTTTGAGTCTTACTCAACTTCACACCTTGTAACATAGGTAAGAACACTTTCTTTGACTGGTCCATTTTGAACTTCTTCAAAACTTTATCAAGGTATGTGCTTTGTGAAAGTCCTATTAAGCGTCTCGATCTATCCCTACAAATCTTGATGCCAACATATAAGCAGATTCACCGAGGTCTTTCATTGAAAAATTCTTATTCAGTATCCTTTTATGCTATCCAGAAATTCTATATCATTTCCAATCAACAATACGTCATCCACATATAATATCAGAAATGCTACCGAGCTCCCACTCACTTTCTTGTAAATATAGGCTTCACCACAAGTCCGTATAAAACCATATGCTTTGATCACCTCATCAAAGCATATATTCCAACTCTGAGATACTTGCACCAGTCCATAGAAGGATCGCTAGAGTTTGCACACTTTGCGATAAAACCTTTTGGTTGCATCATATACAACTCTTCTTTAAGAAACCCGTTAAGGAATGCAGTTTTGACGTCCATTTGCCAGATTTCATATTCATAAAATGCGGCAATTGCTAACATGATTCGGACAGACTTAGGCATCGCTACGGCTGAGAAAGTCTCATCGTAGTCAACCCCTTGAACTTGTCGAAAACCTTTCGCAACAAGTCGAGCTTTGTAGATAGTGATATTACCATCAGCGTCCGTCTTCCTCTTGAAGATCCATTTATTCTCAATGGCTCACCGATCATTGGGCAAGTCCACCAAAGTCCACACTTTGTTCTCTACTACCTTTTGAGCACTGCGTTGGTTTTCCCTTGAAGAGGAAAGGGTGATGCAGTAAAGTAGCGTAAGTATTTCCCTCAGTTTTTGAGAACCAAGGTATCAATCCAGTAGGAGACCACGCTCAAGTCCCTCGTACCTACACAAACAAATAAGAACCTTGCAACCAACGCGATAAAGGGGTTGTCAATCCCTTCACGGCCACTTGCAAAAGTGAGATCTGATAGAGATGATAAGATAATATTTTTGCTATTTTTATGATAAAGACTAAAAGTAAAGAAAGCAAAATAAACGGTAATAGAAATAACGGTAGATTAATATGATAGAGAATAGACCCGGGGGCCATAGGTTTCACTAGTGGCTTCTCTCAAGATAGCATAAGTATTACGGTGGGTGAACAAATTACTGTCGAGCAATTGATAGAATTGAGCATAGTTATGAGAATTTCTAGGTATGATCATGTATATAGGCATCACGTCCGTGACAAGTAGACCGACTCCTGCCTGCATCTACTACTATTACTCCACACATCGACCGCTATCCAGGATGCATCTAGACTATTAAGTTCATAAGAACGGAGTAACGCCTTAAGCAAGATGACATGATGTAGAGGGATAAACTCATGCAATATGATATAAACCCCATCTTTTTATCCTCGATGGCAACAATACAATACGTGTCGTTTCCCCTACTGTCACTGGGATCGAGCACCGCAAGATTGAACCCAAAGCTAAGCACTTCTCCCATTGCAAGAAAGATCAATCTAGTAGGCCAAACCAAACTGATAATTCGAAGAGACTTGCAAAGATAACCAATCATACATAAAAGAATTCAGAGGAGATTCAAATATTGTTCATAGATAATCTTGATCATAAACCCATAATTCATCGGATCTCGACAAACACACCACAAAAGAAGATTACATCAAATAGATCTCCAAGAGAATCGAGGAGAACTTTGTATTGAGATCCAAAGAGAGAGAAGAAGCCATCTAGCTAATAACTATGGACCCGAAGGTCTGTGGTAAACTACTCACACATCATCAGAGAGGCTATGGTGTTGATGTAGAAGCCCTCCATGATCAATGCCCCCTCTGGCGGAGCGCCGGAAAAGGCCCCAAGATGGGATCTCACGGGCACAGAAGGTTGCGGCGGTGGAAATAGGGTTTTAGCTCCTCTGCTGATGTTTTCGAGGTACGTAGGTATATGTAGGAGGAAGAAGTAGGTCGGTGGAGCTACGAGGGGCCCACGAGGGTGGAGGGCGCGCCTAGGGGGCAGGCGTGCCTCCCTGCCTCGTGGCCTCCTTGTTGATTTCTTGACGTCCACTCCAAGTCCTCTGGATCACGTTTGTTCCGAAAATCACGTTCCCGAAGGTTTCATTCCGTTTGGACTCCGTTTGATATTCCTTTCCTTCGAAACACTGAAATAGGCAAAAAACCAGCAATTTGGGCTGGGCCTCCGGTTAATAGGTTAGTCCCAAAAATAATATAAAAGTGTATAATAAAGCCCATTGAACATCCAAAACAGATAATATAATAGCATGGAACACTAAAAAATTATAGATACGTTGGAGATGTATCAAGCATCCCCAAGCTTAATTCCTACTCGTCCTCGAGTAGGTAAATGATAGAAACAGAATTTTTGATGTGGAATGCTACTTAGCATAATTTTCAATGTAATTCTTTTTATTGTGGCATGAATATTTAGATCCGAAAGATTCAAGATAAAAGTTTAATGTTGACATAAAAACAATAATACTTCAAACATGCTAACCAAGCAATTATGTCTTATGAAAATAACATAGCCAAAGAAAGCTCATCCCTACAAAATCATATAGTTAGGCCATGCTTCAATTTCGTCACACAAAACGTTCTCATCATGCATAACCCCGATGACAAGCCGAGCAATTGGTTCATACTTTTAACGCGCTTCAGCTGTTTCAACCCTTAGGCAATACATGAGCGCAAGCCATGGATATAGCACTATGGGTGGAATAAAGTATAATGATGGGGGTTATGTGAGAAGACAAAAAGGTAGAAAGTCTCACACTGACGCGGCTAATCAATATGCTATGGAGATGCCCATCAATTGATGTCAATGAGAGGAGTAGGGATTGCCATGCAACGGATGCACTAGAGCTATAAATATATGAAATCTCAACAAAAGAAACTAAGTGGGTGTGCATCCAACTTGCTTGCTCACGAAGACCTAGGGCATTTTGAGGAAGCCCATCATTGGAATATACAAGCCAAGTTCTATAATGAAATATTCCCACTAGTATATGAACGTGACAACATAGGAGACTCTCTATCATGAAGATCACGGTGCTACTTTGAAGCACAAGTGTGGAAAAAGGATAGTAACATTGTCCCTTCTCTCTTTTTCTCTCATTTTTTTCTTCTCTTTTTTTGGGCCTTCTCTTTTTTTCTTTGGCCTCTTTTTTTCTCCTTTCCTTTTTTTAGTCCGGAATCTCATCCCGACTTGTGGGGGAATCATAGTCTCCATCATCCTTTCCTCACTTGGGACAATGCTCTAATAATGATGATCATCACACTTTTATTACTTACAACTCAAGAATTACAACTCAAGAATTACAACTCAATACTTAGAACAAAATATGACTCTATGTGAATGCCTCCGTCGGTGTACCGTGATATGCAATGAATCTAGAGTGACATGTATAAAAATTTACGAATTGTGGCTTTGCCACAAATACAATGTCAACTACATGATTATGCAAAGCAATATGACAATGATGGAGCGTGTCATAATAAATGAAACGGTGGACAGTTGCATGGCAATATATCTCGGAATGGCTATGGAAATGCCATGATAGGTAGGTATGGTGACTATTTTGAGGAAGATATAAGGAGGTTTATGTGTGATAGAGCGTATCATATCACGGGGTTTGGATGCACCGGCGAAGTTTGCACCAACTCTCAAGGTGAGAAAGGGCAATGCACGGTACCGTAGAGGCTAGAAAATTGTGGAAGGTTGAGAGTGCGTATAATCCATGGACTCACATTAGTCATAAAGAACTCATATACTTATTGCAAAAGTTTATTAGCCCTCGAAGCAAAGTACTACTATGCATGCCCCTAGAGGGATAGATTGGTAGGAAAAGACCATCGCTCGTCCCGACCGCCACTCATAAGGAAAGCAATAAAAGAACACCTTATGCGTCAAAATTGTCACACAACTTTTACCATACGTGCATGCTACGGGACTTGCCAACCTTAACACAAGTATTTCTCAATTTCACAATTACTCAACTAGCACACTCTAATATTACCACCTTTATATCTCAAAACACTTATAAAGTATCAAACTTCTCATGATATTCAATGAACTCAATATGGAAGTTTTTATTATGCTCATCTTGGATGCCTATCACATTCGGATTAATTTCACAATTAAAGCAAATTACCATGCTGTTTAAGACTCTCAAAATAATATAAGTGAAGCATGAGAGATCAATAATTTCTATAAAATAAAAACCACCACCGTGCTCTAAAAGATATAAGTGAAGCACTAGAGCAAAAACTATATAGCTCAAAAGGTATAAGTGAAGCACATAGAGTATTCTAACAAATTCTGAATCATGTGTGTCTCTCTCAAAAGGTGTGTACAGAAAAGATGATTGTGGTAAACTAAAAATCAAAGACTCAAATCATACAAGACGCTCCAAGCAAAACACATATCATGTGGTGAATAAAAATATAGCCCCAAGTAAAGTTACCGATGGACGAAGACGAAAGAGGGGATGCCTTCCGGGGCATCCCCAAGCTTTGGCTTTTGGTGTCCTTAGATTTACTTGGGGTGCCATGGGCATCCCCAAGCTTAGGCTCTTGCCACTCCTTGTTCCATAATCCATCAAATCTTTTACCCAAAACTTGAAAACTTCACAACACAAAACTTAACAGAAAATCTCGTGAGCTCCGTTAGTGAAAGAAAACAAAACACCACTTCAAGGTACTGTAATGAACTCATTCTTTATTTATATTGGTTTTAAACCTACTGTATTCCAACTTCTCTATGGTTTATAAACTCTTTTACTAGCCATAGATTCATCAAAATAAGCAAACAACACACGAAAAACAGAATCTGTCAAAAACAAAACAGTCTGTAGTAATCTGTATCTAATGCATACTTCTGGAACTCAGAAAAATCTACCAAAATAGGACGACCTAGATAATTTGTTTATTGATCTACTGCAACTGGAATCAGTATTTTATCACGTTCTGGTGATTTTAAACAATTTTTTTCGTGAACAGAAAGTTTCTGGAATTTTCAGCAAGATCAAATAACTATCATCCAAGAAGATCCTATAGGTTTCACTTGGCACAAACACTAATTAAAACATAAA
The DNA here is from genome assembly GCF_018294505.1 of Triticum aestivum. Classification (NCBI taxonomy): domain Eukaryota; kingdom Viridiplantae; phylum Streptophyta; class Magnoliopsida; order Poales; family Poaceae; genus Triticum; species Triticum aestivum. The sequence goes on from NC_057796.1 coordinate 72,279,131, forward strand.
AACACATCTAACCAGAGGCTAGATCAAATATTTATTACTAAACAGAACCAAAAAGCTAAAATAAAATTGGGTTGCCTCCCAACAAGCGCTATCGTTTAACGCCCCTAGCTAGGCATAAAAGCAAGGATAGATCTAAGTATTACCATAATAATGGTAAGGCAAGTCATGAAAACTTCTCTCATACTCTCTATGCTCAGCAGCAAGTTTTCTTTGTGGCAAGCAAAAATAATCAAAAGGGCTAAATTTAATGGGATAAAAGTCCCCAAGATCAAGCTCGGGAGGTATGGGTTCCTCCTTTGGCCCCTTATATTGCACAACCAATTCATCATTACAAGCGTTCTTTTGACAAAAGGTCACACGCCTTTGCTCGAGAGAAAAACCTAACCCATTATTCTGAATAGCAAAATCATCATTAAGTTCAGAAATTCTATCAACTAGAACATCGGCAGGAACCTTCTTTCTAAGATTTTCATTATAAGCAACATGATCTAAAGATTGTAAATGCATTATGTCTTCTTGGTTAAAAAGGATAGCTTCTATGGGAGGATGACCAACATCAACCCTATAATGCGCAAAAATTTCTTTAGCCTCTTTCATTATAAATCTGAACTCATGAGCCAAAAAGATAGTAGCGACACGCTTAACAGAAGAGTGTTCAATATTAGAGAATTCTAGGAAAATTCTTTGTATGCAAGGATGCATATGAAGAAATTGCCTTTCAAGTTCAACTACGAGCAAAGATATTGCATCCGCAAGGCTACTAGTTCTATGAAGAATAGAGCCACCCATAATGGGCAAAGCACCGGCACAAGTAAAGAAATCTTGAATAACTCCTTTCCCAATAATATTACCACTACCAACTCGAAACCTTTTAGTATGCAAGATAGTAGGTTCCTCACGAGGATCATCAAAAGCATCAAAGTTTCCCATGTTATTATCAGCGATAACCTCCCCAGTTTCAGACATAATGACAGCAAATATCTCAAGGAACAAGCAAGGAAAAGGCGAAGGGAAAAGAGGGCGAATAAAATGGCAAGGGTGAAGTGGGGGAGAGGAAAACGAGAGGCAAATGGCAAATAATGTAATGCGAGGGATAAGAGTTCGTGATGGGTACTTGGTATGTCTTGACTTGTGCGTAGACTCCCCGGCAACGGCGCCAGAAATGGCTCGTTGACGGGAAATCAAATCTTGACTTGACTTGGTGTAAGCCTCCCCGGCAACGGAGCCAAAAATCCTTCTTGCTACCTCTTGAGCACTGCGTTGGTTTTCCCTTGAAGAGGAAAGGGTGATGCAGTAAAGTAGCGTAAGTATTTCCCTCAGTTTTTGAGAACCAAGGTATCAATCCAGTAGGAGACCACGCTCAAGTCCCTCGTACCTACACAAACAAATAAGAACCTTGCAACCAATGCGATAAAGGGGTTGTCAACCCCTTCATGGCCACTTGCAAAAGTGAGATCTGATAGAGATGATAAGATACTATTTTTGGTATTTTTATGATAAAGACTAAAAGTAAAGAAAGCAAAATAAACGGTAATAGAAATAACGGTAGATTAATATGATAGAGAATAGACCCGAGGCCATAGGTTTCACTAGTGGCTTCTCTCAAGATAGCATAAGTATTACGGTGGGTGAACAAATTACTGTCAAGCAATTGATAGAATTGAGCATACTTATGAGAATATCTAGGTATGATCATGTATATAGGCATCACGTCCGTGACAAGTAGACTGACTCCTGCCTGCATCTACTACTATTACTCCACACATCGACCGATATCCAGCATGCATCTAGACTATTAAGTTCATAAGAACGGAGTAACGCTTTAAGCAAGATGACATGATGTAGAGGGATAAACTCATGCAATATGATATAAACCCCATCTTTTTATCCTCGATGGAAACAATACAATATGTGTCGTTTCCCCTACTGTCACTGGGATCGAGCACCGCAAGATTGAACCCAAAGCTAAGCACTTCTCCCATTGCAAGAAAGATCAATCTAGTAGGCCAAACCAAACTGATATTTCGAAGAGACTTGCAAAGATAACCAATCATACATAAAAGAATTCAGAGGAGATTCAAATATTGTTCATAGATAATCTTGATCATAAACCCATAATTCATCGGATCTCGACAAACACACCACAAAAGAAGATTACATCAAATAGATCTCCAAGAGAATCGAGGAGAACTTTGTATTGAGATCCAAAGAGAGAGAAGAAGCCATCTAGTTAATAACTATGGACCCGAATGTCTGTGGTAAACTACTCACACATCATCGGAGAGGCTATGGTGTTGATGTAGAAGCCTTCCGTGATCAATGCCCCCTCCGATGGAGCGCCGAAAAAGGCCCCAAGATGGGATCTCACGGGTACAGAAGGTTGTGGCGGTGGAAATAGGGTTTTAGCTCCTCTGCTGATGTTTTCGGGGTACGTAGGTATATATAGGAGGAAGAAGTAGGTCGGTGGAGCTACGAGGGGCCCACGAGGGTGGAGGGCGCGCCTAGGGGGGGCAGGCGCGCCTCCCTGCCTCGTGGCCTCCTCGTTGATTGCTTGACGTCCACTCCAAGTCCTCTGGATCACGTTTGTTCCGAAAATCACGTTCCCGAAGGTTTCATTCCGTTTGGACTCCGTTTGATATTCCTTTCCTTCGAAACACTGAAATAGGCAAAAAAACAGCAATTTGGGCTGGGCCTCCGGTTAATAGGTTAGTCCCAAAAATAATATAGAAGTGTATAATAAAGCCCATTGAACATCCGAAACAAATAATATAATAGCATGGAACAATCAAAAAATATAGATACGTTGGAGACGTATCATTCTCATACATGGATCCTATCTCAGATTTCATGGCCTCAAGCCATTTGTCGGAATCTGGGCTCATCATAGCTTCTTCATAGTTCGAAGGTTCACCGTTGTCTAACAACATGACTTCCATGACAGGATCCCAGTACCACTCTGGTGCGGTACGTGTCCTGGTCGACCTTCGAGGTTCATTAGTAACTTGATCCGAAGTTTCATGATCATCATCATTAGCTTCTTCTCTAGTCGGTGTGGGTATCACGGGAACAGTTTTATCTGATGTGCTACTTTCCAATTCGAGAGAAGGTACAACTACCTCATCAAGTTCTACTTTCCTACCACTCACTTCTTTTGAGAGAAACTCCTTCTCAAGAAAGGATCCATTCTTGGCAACAATGATCTTGCCTTCGGATCTGTGGTAGAAGGTGTACCCAATAGTTTCCTTAGGGTATCATATGAAGACGCACTTCTCCAATTTGGGTTCGAGCTTATCAGGCTGAAGCCTTTTGACATAAGTGTCGCAATCCCAAACTTTAAGAAACGACAGCTTAGGTTTCTTACCAAACCACAGTTCATACTGTGTCGTCTCAATGGATTTAGATGGTGCCATATTTAACGTGAATGCAGTTGTCTCTAATGCATAACCCCCAAACGATAAAGGCAAATTGGTAAGAGACATCATAGAATGCACCATATCTAATAAAGTACGGTTATGACGTTCGGACACACCATTACGCTGTGGTGTTCCAGGTGGCGTGAGTTGTGAAACAATTCCACATTGTTTTACATGAAGGCCAAACTTGTAACTCAAACATTCACCTCCATGATCAGATCGTAGAACCCTTATTTTCTTGTTACGATGATGCCCCACTTCACTCTGAAATTCTTTGAACTTTTCAAATGTTTTAGACTTGTGTTTCATCAAGTAGATATATCCATACCTACTTAAATCATCTGTGAAGGTTTAGAAAATAACGATACCTGCCGCGTGCCTCAACACTCTTCGGACCGCATACATCGGTATGTATTATTTCTAATAAGTCATTAGCTCGCTCCATTGTTCCGGAGAATGAAGTTTTAGTTATCTTGCCCATGAGGCATGGTTCGCAAGTATCAAATGATTCATAATCAAGTGATTCCGAAAGTCCATCCGCATGGAGTTTCTTCATGCGCTTTACACCAATATGACCTAAATGGCAGTGCCACAAGTATGTTGCACTATCGTTATTAACTTTGCATCTTTGGGCATCAATATTATGAATATATGTATCACTACGACCGAGATTCAATAAACCATTCACATTGGGTATATGACCATAGAAGGTTTTATTCATGTAAACAGCAAAACATTTATTCTTTGATTAAATGAATAACCGTATTGCAATAAACACGATCTAATCTTGTTCATGCTCAACGCAAACACCAAATAACATTTATTCAGTCTCCACACTAATCCCGAAGGTAGAGGGAGTGTGCGATGGTGATCATATCAATCTTGGAAACACTTCCAACACAGATCGTCACCTCGCCCTTAACTAGTCTCTGTTTATTCTGTAACTCCTGTTTCGAGTTACTAATCTTAGCAACTGAACCGGTATCATATACCCAGGGGCTACTATGAGCACCAGTAAGGTATACATCAATAACATGTATATCAAATATACCTTTGTTTACTTTGCCATCCTTCTTATCCGCAAAATATTTGAGGCAGTTCCGCTTCCGGTGACCATTTCCTTTGCAGTAGAAGCACTTAGTTTCAGGCTTGGGTCCAGCTTTGGGCTTCTTCACGGGAGTGGCAAATTGCTTGCCATTCTTCTTGAAGTTCCCTTTCTTTCCCTTGACCTTTTTCTTGAAACTAGTGGTCTCGTTAAGCATCAACACTTGATGCTCTTTCTTGATTTATACCTTCGTCGATTTCAGCATAGTGAAGAGCTTGGAAATCATTTTCGTCATCCCTTGCATATTATAGTTCATCACGAAGTTCTAGTAACTTGGTGATAGTGACTAGAGAACTTTGTCTATCACTATCTTATCTGGAAGATTAACTCCCACTTGATTCAAGCAATTGTAGTACCCAGACATTCTGAGCACATGCTCACTGGCTGAGCTGTTCTTCTCCATCTTGTAGGCAAAGTACTTGTCAGAGGTCTCATACCTCTTGACACGGGCATGAGTCTGAAATACCAATTTCAGATCTTGGAACATCTCATATGCTCCATGGCGTTCAAAATGTTTTGAAGTCCCGATTCTAAGCCATAAAGCATGGTGCACTAAACTATTAAGTAGTCATCATATCGAGCTTGCCAAACGTTCATAACATCTGCATCTGCTCCTGCAATAGGTTTGCCACCTAGCGGTGCATCAAGGACATAATTCTTCTGTAAAGCAATGAGGATAATCCTCAGATCATGGACCTAGTCCACATTATTGCTACCATCATCTTTCAACTTAGTTTTCTCTAGGAACATATCAAAAATATAGGGGAGCTATATTGCGAGCTATTGATCTACAACATAGATATGAAAAAACTATTAAGACTAAGTTCATGATAAATTTAAGTTCAATTAATCAAATTACTAATGACCTCCCACTTAAATAAACATCCCTCAAGTTATCTAAGTGATACATGATCCAAATCAACTAACCCTTGTCCGATCATCACGTGAGATGGGGTAGTCTTCAATGATGAACATCTCTATGTTGATCATATCTACTATATGACTCACGTTCGACCTTTCGGTCTCCAGTGTTCCGAGACCATGCATGTACATGCTAGGCTCGTCAAGTTTAACCCAAGTATTCTGCATGTGCAAAACTATCTTACACCTTTTGTATGCGAACGTAGAGTCTATCACACCCAATCATCACGTGGTGCTTCAAAACGACGAAATTTGGCAACGGTGCATACTCGGGGAGAACACTTTTATCTTGAAATTTAGTGAAGGGATCATCTTATAATGCTACCGCCGTTCTAAGCAAAATAAGATGCATAAAGGATAAACATCACATGCAATCAAAATACGTGACATGATATGGCCATCATCATCTTGTGCTTTTGATCTCCATATCCAAAGCATCGTCATGATCTCCATCGTCACCGGCTTGACACCTTGATCTCCATCGGTGCGTCGAGGTCGTCTCGCCAACTATTGGTTCTACAACTATTGCTAACGCAGAGCGATAAAGTAAAGCAATTACATGGCGCTTGCATTTCATACAATAAAGAGACAACCCTAAGGCTCCTGCCGGTTGTGGATATTACAAAACATGATCATATCATACATCAACATATATCACATCACGTCTTGACCATATCACATCACAACATGCCCTGTAAAAACAAGTTAGACGTCCTCTACTTTGTTGCTGCAAGTTTTACGTGGCTGCTACGGGCTTCTAGCAAGAACCGTTCTTAACTACGCAAAAACCACAACGGTGATTATCAAGTTTGCTATTTTAACCTTCTTCAAGGACCGGTCGTAGTCAAATTCGATTCAACTAAAGTAGGAGAAACAGACACCCGCCAGCCACCTTTATGCAAAACAAGTTGCATGTCAGTCGGTGGAGCCGGTCTCATGTGCGTGGACATGTAAGGTTGGTCTGGGCCGCTTCATCCCACAATACCGCCGAATCAAAATAAGACATTGGTGGTAAGCAGTATGACTATCACCGCCCACAACTCTTTGTGTTCTACTCGTGCATATCATCTATGCATAGACCTGGCTCTGATGCCACTGTTGGGAAACATTGCATGGAAAACAAAAAAAATTCTACGCACATGCAAGATCTATCCATGGAGATGCATAGCTACGAGAGGGGGAGAGCATCTAAATACCCTTGTACTCCCTCCATTCCGAATTACTTGTCGCAAGTATGGATGTATCTAGATGTATTTTAGTTTTAGATACATCCATTTCTGCGACGAGTAATTTGGAACAGAGGGAGTAGATCGCTAAGCGGAAGCGTTTATCACGCGGTTGATGTAGTCGTACTCTTCGCGATCCGATCACGATCCAACCGATCTAGTGCCGAACGGACGGCACCTCTGAGTTTAGCACACGTGCGGCTCGATGATGTCTCCTCCTTCTTGATCCAGCAAGCGGGAGAGGATAAGTAGATGGAATCACAACCAACATGACGGCGTGGTGGTGATGGTGGTGGTGGAGCACTGACAGCGCTTTGCTAAGCATCGTCGGGACGAGGCGGTGGAACTACGGAGTAACAGGAGAGAGAGGGGCGACAAGGGCTTGGTATATCCTCTTGGAGCGCCCCTCCCATCTCTATATAGGTTAAGGGGCGTGGGAAACAGCCCCTCCAAGCCCTAGGGCGCACCTAAGGGGGGAGGACTTGGACTCCAAGTCCAATCCCATTCCTACGAGGACTCCTTCCTTTTTTTGCCTTCCCTAGCCACATGGGATTTTGAGGACTTGGTGCGCCTAGGGCACCTTCCCACAGCCCATGCTAGCCCTTGGGTCATGGTGGACCCACTTGTGGACTTCCGGACCCCTCCGGGATCCTCTGGAACTTTCTGGAAGCTTCTCGGTACAATACCGAAAAAACTGCACCTTTTTTCGGAACCCAAAATATGACTTCCCGTATATAAATCTTTACCTCTCAACCATTAGGAGCCTCCCTGTTACGTCCGGGATCTCATCCGGGACTCCGAACAACATTTGGTTACCACTCGTCAAATATCCCAATACTACTCTAGCGTCAACAAACGTTAAGCGTGCGACCCTGCGGGTTCGGGAATTATGTAGTCATGACCGAGACACCTCTCCGGTCAATAACCAATAGCGGGATCTAGATGCCCATATTGATTCCTACATATTCCACGAAGATCTTTTATCGGTTGAACCTTTATGACAACATACGTAATTCCCTTTGTCTGTCGGTATGTTACTTGCCCGAGATTCGATCATCGGTATCTCTATACCTAGTTCAATCTCGTTATCGACAAGTCTCTTTACTCGTTCCATAATACATCATCTTGCAACTAACTCCTTAGTCACTTTGCTTGCAAGGCCTCTTATGATGTGTATTACCGAGAGGGCCCAGAGATACCTCTCCGATATTTGGAGTGACAAATCCTAATCTCGATCTATGCCAACTCAACAAACACCTTGGGAGATACCTGTAGAGCATCTTTATGATCACCCAATTACGTTGTGACGTTTGATAGCACACAAGGTATTCCTCCGGTATCTGTGAGTTGCATAATCTCATAGTCGAAGGAATATGTATTTGACATTAAGAAAGCAATAGCAATAAACTGAACAATCAATATGCTAAGCTAACGGATGTGTCTTGTCCATCACATCATTCTCCTAATGATGTGATCCCGTTATCAAATAACAACACATGTCTATGGTTAGAAAACCTTAACCATCTTTGATCAACGAGCTAGTCTAGTAGAGGCTTACTAGGGACACGGTATTTGTTTAGGGTCCCATTTGTTTACATATTCACACATGTATTTAAGTTTCCGGTCAATACAATTCTAGCATGAATAATGAAACCTTTATCATGAATAAGGAAATATCATAATAACAACTTTATTATTGCCTCTAGGGCATATTTCCATCAAGGAACCCAAGTAGGATTCGGCACTACTTGGGGCGCCCTCCTGGCTGCTCCCTCTTCCCCCCATATATATATATATATATATATGTGGGAGGGGGGCGCCTAGCACACCAGAACATTATCTTAGCCGTGTGCGGCACCCCCATCCACCGTTTACTCCCTCGGTCATATTTTCGTAGTGCTTAGGCGAAGCCCTGCGGAGATCACATCACCACGCCATCGTGCTGCCGGAACTCATCCACTACCTCGCCATCTTGCTGGATCAACAAGGCGGAGGACGTCATCGAGCTGAACGTGTGCGAACACGGAGGTGCCGTACGTTCGGTGCTCGATCGGTTGGAACGCGAAGAAGTTCGACTACATCAACCGCGTTGTCAAATGCTTGCGCTTACAGTCTATGAGGGTACGTAGACACACTCTCCCCTCTCATTGCTATGCATCTCCATGGATAGATCTTGCGTGTGCGTAGATTTTTTTGTTTTCCATGCAACATTTCCCAACAATCTATCACAAATATTTTCCCATTAACTTGCCAATTTCTGGCGGCGTTACCCAGGTGGGATTGACAACCCCTCTTACGCGTTGGGTTGCAAGTATTTGTTCTTTGTGTGCAGGTACCGTTTACATAGTGTTGCTTGGTTCTCCTACTGGATTGATATCTTGGTTTCATAACTGAGGGAAATACCTACCGCAGCTGTACAACATCACCCCTTTCTCTTTGGGAAAATACCGACGCAATTTCAAGCGACATCATGGTACAAGATCAAGTTTCCATGTTTTCGCTGAATGTCTGGTTTCCACTAGATTTGCACTCTTCCTTCAAAGGATGTGCTGATCTTGGAGGAGGCAACCCAATGAGCCATGACCTTGTCCCCTCCTCCGTTTGCTTTGTAAATCTAGCCCAATCTAGAGAAGAGGGAAGCACTACATGAGCCACGGGACAAAAGAGAATGGGGCAAAGTATAAAATATGAAGTGTACCGACACAGTTGGCCGGACAATCGCTAGAGAGGAATCATCTGTGCCGCTCGCTGACTGCCGGCCCAACACGGAACGCTGAAGGAGGGCTGCCACTATTGGCGGCACAATCACTGGAGAGGAATCACCCGTGCGGCTCGCCGGCTCGTCTCCTAACCCTACATTCTCATGGTAAGGAAGAGAAAGGAAATCGAATCGTGGAAAGGTATGGGACGACTCAACCTCAAGATGTTTTCGTACCGATGTAGAGGATTCTTGCGGGGTTTAGTTTGCAATTTGTACATCCTTCCTTCTCGCATTGCACATTTTTTTCCAATGGCACAAGATCAAGTTCCCTGTTTTCGCTGAATGTCCGGTTTCCACTAGATTTGCACTCTTCCATCAAAGGATGTGCTAATCTTGGAGGAGACAACCCAATGAGCCACGACTTTGTTCCCTCCTTCGTTTTCTTTGCAAATCTAGCCCAATCTAGAGAAGCATGAGCCACGGGACAAAAGAGAATGGGGCAAAGTAGAAAATATGAAGGGTACGAAACTACATGAGCCACGGGACAAAAGAGAACGGGGCAAAGTAGAAAACATGAAGGGTACACAACTATCCTCATACATGGGGGCCTAGTTCCAGTACGATGTCACTGGGGAACGCTCAGACGAGTACCGACACGGTTGGCCGGACAATCGCCAGAGAGGAATCATCTGTGCCGCTCACTGACCGCCGGCCCAACACAGAACTCTCGAAGGAGGGCTGCCACTGTTGGCGGGACAATCATTGGAGAGGAATCACCCGCATTGCTCGCCGGCTCGTCTCCTAACCCTAGATTCTCATGGTAAGGAAGAGAAAGGAAAGCGAATCGTGGAAAGGTACGGGACGATTCAGCCTCAAGATGTTTCCGTACCGATGTAGAGGATTCTTGCGGGGTTCAGTTTGCAATTTGTACATCCTTCTCGCATTGCACATTTTTTATCCAATGGTACAAGATCAAGTTTCCATGTTTTCGCTGAATGTCTGGTTTTCACTAGGTTTGCACTCTATGCGATTATACCGTGTTAAAGAAAAGGGCACTACTCTGCGCCGGTGCATCGGCGCAACAATTCGGCCGGTCCACCTAGGACCCTACGATTCCACATGAGCGAACGCCCAGGATCTGCTTTCCCTGTTGATTCCTCGCGTCGTCTAGCATCGTCTCATCCACAGACGAAAATCCCCCTCCCCATCCCCTCCGCACCTCCTGCGCGCTGCCATGGCTCGCCATAAACAAGCTGCTACCCCCCGGCGTCCTCCACGTCCGTTGTTGGACGCAGCTCGCTGCACCCCTCGCTGTAGCCGTCGCCGTCGCCGGACGCCCTGCCAATCACGCAGCTGATTTCCAGTGCCACCCACTTGTTGGATGCAACTCAATCGAGCCTAATGCAGCTTGCGATTAATTCGGTTCCAGCATACTCACGCACCCATCGAACCACGGCGTGGTCGTCCTCCCGGCCGGCTCAACGTCGTCAACAAATTGTAGCACTGCGTTCCAGCAGAAAAACAAATCCGTGCACTAAGAAATTCAAGAAAAGTCAGTTGAAGCAAAAACATAAGCCGGTTCCAGCAAAACAAATTGCAGGTTCCAGCAAAAACATGGATCGTCGTCTTCAGGTCGTAGCAAATTTTCTGGCCGTCGTAGCAAAACCAAAAGCCGGTTCCAGCAAATGGCCACCATGCTTGCAGCAGACTCAGAGGCGTGGTTCATCGTCGTCAACTGCGGGCTTCCAGCATCTTGCCGCCAAGGTTCCAGCATCTGACACCACGGTTCCAGCTTCCAGCAATTACGGTTGCAACACCCGCAGCGCGAGTTCACTGATAGACGATTCTGATGGGTGAGTCGCAATAAAAATCACGGGATGCCGGTTCCAGCATCAGGACATGCTGGTTCCAACATCTTTCATTTGCTGGTTCCAGCTCCTTCTACCATTCTACGAGAGGTTCCAACTTTTCCTCTCGCTGGTCGCAGCTTTGGTGCTGATGGGTTGCAGCTCCTTGTGCATCGCCGGTTGGGAGGTGGCGGTTGCTGGCGGCGTATCGTGGTGGCGGTGGTGCTCTGCGCAACAGGGGGCAGGTGTGGAGGAAAACAGAGGATGAAGGAGGACGAGCTCGAGCGGAAACGAGTGGAGGAGAAGACCCGCGGAATAGGATAAGGAAGAGGGAGTGGGCTGTGTGGGCCAACAACTCTGCACGTTACACGTGGGTGAAGGGAGGAGCGATCGCCTCAGATCGAACGAGTCGTGTGCAGCCGGCCGAAGTTTCGGCCGGTGCGCCGGTTCTAAACGTTTCCCTAAAGAAAACTCGGAGGGAATAGAGAGTTACTTTTGCTAGCAAATCCGTGTTCTTGTAGGGATTAGCATGTTTCCAGTACTATATATGTCAAGGGTGTTTCTGAAAAAAGAGAGAGAAGATAACCCGACGTGCAAACCCCGAAGGCCCAAACCCCAGTAGGTCTCGCCCCTCCCGATCCGAACCCAGACCCAAACCAAGCACCGGCGGCGGCTGCAGCGATGGCGGCGGCGGCGATGAACACGGACGTGGAGGCAGTCGACTTCGACTCCGACGACGACGATCTCATGGACGAGGAGGGTGCCATCGAACCCTCGCCGGCCCCCGCTCCCCGCCTCCGATCTACCATCGCAGGGGGCGGCGGCGGCGACGACGATGCCCCGCGTAAGACCAAGGGGCGCGGCTTCCGCGAGGACCCTAACTCCTCGTCCGCGCACCGCGACTCGCGGTTAGCTGGCGCAGGCCGCTCAGGCTTCGACGCCCTCGCCTCCGATGGCGGCCCTGGACCCGTGCGCTGTACGTCTCCATCCCTGTCCCTCCCTCTTGTGTTTCCCGATAAGAAGATTTCTAGTCAGGTAGGTTGGCGTGGTCTGACGTTCGCGTAGGAGGTCTGGTAACCTAGTATGTTCTCTTCTTCAACGTGTTAGTTTTGCTGTTTGAGGAACGAGATCTGAATGTCAAGGCACTGCAAAGATCCCGTCTTGATAGGTTTCTTCCGAAGCCCATGGGCTGCTGCGTATGGCAATGAGATATTTGGGTTCCTTGCTGCTATAGATTGCCTTTTTCTTGAGCAATGTAGATGTGCAGATGAATGCTTTGGGCGATTTGGTCGGATGGTTTCCTTGGGTTTGGAAATTGCTGCTTGCTCATGGTTTTACCAAGATTGTTTACCTATGATTTCAGTGTAGATCTCTGAACCGTTTCATCCTACTGTACATGTTAGTGACCAGCGTTGATCATAAATACGATTCTTTTTGGATGTTTGCCTCAGGATTCGTTTTCTGCTTGAGACGTTGGGTTACCTTTAAGGGTTAATTGCAGCCCGTGAGTTGGTTTATTGGGATGATTAATTTTTGTTTGCGAAAAAGGTTTTTTTATGTGCTTGACTGCTGAGGTTGTTCTTTGATTGAAGCTGTGGCTATCTTACTTCTTGTGATGTGAACGGGCATGACTTAGGGTGTGGCCTTCTATATTATTTTTCATTACATAATTAAATTGATAGTCCCCTAAACCTTCAGCTCCTCCAATAAGCTGCTACGAATTGATAAGCTCTTAGTGCAGGAAGGGAAACCTTAGAGCTTTCTTCCCTTATCTTCCCAAGCAGACCATATGATTCTCATTATTCTATTTCTCCGTCTTTCCAGCCAGCATTCCCGCTTATTCTGATTGGAGTGATGTGTGGTACTGGGGATAATGCAATTGATGGTGCTTGATTGACATACATCCACAAAACCTTTGAATATGTTTACTCTCAACTTCTGTTGAGTTCTATTAGCAAAATGTTGCATATGACATACTCCCGTTGCTATTTTCTGCTCATACCAAAGCTTGCTTTGTATAAAACATTGAATCAAAAAATATACTATTAGTAGCTAAATAAGTACAACTGCATTTCTGGACACTGTCCTTTTCAATGTGTATTTCCTAGCAGGAATTGTCACTAATGGAGTTAATTTCTTGTATGCTTTGCCTTGTGTACAGCCATTGAAGGGTGGATTGTACTGGTTACTGGAGTTCATGAAGAAGCTCAGGAGGAGGACCTCCATAATATTTTCGGGGATTATGGGCAGGTCAAGAACTTGCATTTGAATTTGGATCGCCGGACTGGATTTGTGAAGGTATGCTTCCTACCACCTTTAGTCCTTCAATTTTGCGGAGATGCCATTCGGTTTAGTTTTGTTTTCTAGTTTGCACTTGTGAAATCCTCGGGCAATTCCTTAATTATGAGTACGACAGGCATCATAGTTTGTCATCCATAGAATAAGAACAGGGTTTGCTTGCATCCTTTCTTATCCCCTCCTATATTTGTGTGGCTTCCCTTCTCCTATGCAGGGATATGCTCTAATTGAGTATGAGAACTTTGAGCAAGCCAAGCGTGCAATAAGAGAATCAGACGGAACTGAGCTTCTTTCGCAGATAATAAGTGTTGACTGGGCATTTAGCAGTGGCCCTGTCAAACAGAGAAATACTCGGAAGAGGTATGGTTTATGTGAGCTTTCGTATTTAGTTCTTTTTTTGGTTATGTTAGAAGGAAATTGCAGGCATGACAGCTACAGGTTTGATTGGCCCAACATATTTGTGAGAACCTTCTGGATATAGTGATAAAAACGTTACTTAGGTACTCTGAACTACAAATTAGTGTCCAACTGGCCATAGTTATCATCCATATATGAGGCTTTTAGGCAAGCACTAAAGCAGGAGTCAGCTCTAGATTTTGGTGCAGAGACTGCTCGGGTGAAATGTCGCCTGATGCCTACTTGAGAGTTGAAAATGGGAAGAGCAAATCATTCTCAATTATGATTAAAAAATTAGACTAGGAATGGAGAATATAAATCTACAGCGTGTTTGGTTGGGGATAATTAGAGCTAGGGAATGGGAATTGAAGGGGTACAAGACTTCAAATCTATTGTTTGGTTAATGGGATTGGGAATTCATAAGGGAATAGTCATGGGACTTGGGACTCACATAATTCCTATCATGCGCCAAGCAGAGGATTGGGAATAAAATGACTCATCCCATGTCTAATCTCAATAGAACTCCCTACTCTAAATTCCAATTCCCCTTCCCAAATGTTGCCAAACACGCTGCTACGTTAAGTTTGCTAAACCTAGTTTGATGAAGTTAGTTTTGGTTTGGTGCTTTGGTTAAACGTGTACTGGCCACCATGGTTTTTGAGTCGCTGTATAGTCGCCGACTAATCGCCAAGTTGTTTTCCAAAAATCAGGGCGACTCGCGACTATACAGCGACTTATGGCGACTATACAGCGACTTTCGTCGACTATACACCGAGCTGCAGGGCTCGCATCGCCAAGTCGCGACTCAAAAACCTTGCTGGCCACCAACTGAAAACCACCAAATCATTATGATAAAAAGAACATTAGGAATAAGAATTATAAATCTAAATTAAGTTTGCTAAACTTAGCTGGTAGTAATTGGATATAGTTATGTACCTTCTGAACTCTTGATGCTTAGTACAATCCCAAGAAGATTTTTCCTGGCTGGTTTTCAAGTTCTTGAAAATGCTTTAATCTGAGGGGTTGGAGTTATCCTTTATTCCTTCTGCATTCTCCCAAACAAGTAGCCCCCCCCCCCCCCCCCCCCCCCCCCCCCCCCCCCTCTGCTTTATGCACTTCTTTTCTAATATCTGCTGAGATTCCCCAAGTAATAATGTAGTACTTCTACAGTAGTTAATCATAGAGGATTTCAGTTAAATTTTGGCCAAGTGTTTTTGGCTATGTAATATGATTTTATGGATTTTAATTATACATTGGCTTGTACATATGATTTATTTCTTCCAATATTTCCTAGTTTTACCTTGACGATGCTTTTCTTGTCATTGTTTCACTTTTTAAGCATAGTCTGAATGCGAGTCACCGACCAAATGCATACATAGTCCAGTATGTTCTTTACACAGCTCTCAGAACCGAATATAATACCTGAGTTTGTACTGTGTTCATTTCAGATCACCGAGGCCTAATCGCTCAAGGAGCCCACCAAGGAGAAGATACCCTTAGGAGCGACGGAATTGCGAGAATCATGGGGATTCAGTTGTTTGCTTGTCTTATCGTAATTTGATGGCGGCCCTTGTCTCTCTGTACCAATTTCCGGTAGTAGTTGTATGGCATCTCAAGGTCCTTCCTTTGGTGGATGGAGCCATGTTTGCTGTTGAAGTTTGGCTTGCCAGTTTGAGACAATTGTAGCCGTTGATGTTGGATCCGTGATGTGTTGGATTGGAATGTTCTTGCCACAATTATGCCACATGCCTGATGGGTAATTTGTATCATTATTTCTTCCATCGTTATTTTTTACTCTTCTGCTCAACTTATTCGATAGACTTGGAGTGACTTCTGTTTTTCTTTTCTTCACTTAAGCGACACCTACAGGGCAAATGGTTTTGAGTGAGTCCAACTAACAAATGTCCAACTTAGGTAGCAGGGTTGGTATGCTTGTCAGTTTAATGGGCCCCATCAGGCCTTTATCGAGCACTGCAATTTTGCTAAGCATAAGGGTTACCTCCTATGCCGGCGCGAGCACCTAGCTGGTCACCGCGCAGCCGTCTGAGCCATCCTGCGCCGTTGGATGCCTCCCCCGAATCGTCTCCTTATAGCTTGGCCAACACATTGCTACACTGCTGTCGTGTGCTTGCCGTCAGTCCTCGTTGTCGGCCTGCTCGTTCGCTTGTAGCTGAGGCCGTCGGGTGACACTTGCAACAGCCATTGCATGGAGCTCGTTGTGCCTCCACCCCCTTGGCTGCCGCATCGCCAGGTGGGTTTCCAGCATCGCCACCAGTCGTCGTCATAGTATGCCGCGCGCCCGTCGCAGTACCCATTGTTTTGCCACGCAATTCCCGTTGTCGCCGCTCACCATCGTTAGCTTGCTGTCTTCGGTTGAAACTTTTTCAGAAGCTGGTTCAAGCTTTCTTGGCCGCTGGTTGCAACTTTTTGTGGTTGCCTCGTCTAAGGTTGAAACTTTCTCCAGTTGAAACTTTTTCAAAAGCAGGTTGTAGCTTTCTTACCCGCTGGTCGTAGCATTTTAAAATCCTAGTTGCAGCTCCTCCACGCGACGATCACAACCCCTACTTTCTCTGGTCCCTGCAAAAAATAACGACGCCGATCATAGCATTTGGTGCTGCTAGTTGCAGCTCCAATGCATGCTGATCGCAACCCCTGCTCTCTCTATTTCCAGCAAAAAATGGCGCCGTAACAATTGGTGGCTTGGCGCACCGGTTGCAGGTCCCCTATCAAGTTCGCTGGGATACGGTGCCCACACTTGTAGCGGACGGTCCCAACATCCGCGGTAGCCGATTCCAGCATCGGTAGCACGTGGGGTCACCCATGGTCTTGATAAGGACATGAAAACCATTCAACCCTTAGAGTCGAGGGTGACTCCTTTTCAAGAGGGGGATGATGATGAGGACATCCCAGCTATGGATACCACACCAACAATCATCAACGGTCCAATCACAAGAAGTCGTGCAATGCAAGTACATGATCAGGTGAACGCTAACTTAAGTTTATCTTTTGACCTTGAAAACATGGTTGTGCCTTCACCTCCTTTGTTGTTGGTTGAACACAGGTGAAATATCGAAGAAGGCCAAACACATATCAGTCCATGCAAAACAATGTTTTATGGCGAAGAAACAAAGTTAGGAGTTCATGAAGAAATGAGTTTTCTGCTTAAGAAACATTGTTCCGATTCTTACGAAACAATGTTTTGCACGGGTTTGGATATCCCAACTTGCGAAAGGTTTCCAGAACCCGACTATGCTGTTGAAGGAAACATTGTTCGACTCCAGTGAACAATGTTTGGTTGGGAACTGCCAACCACCTCCAACGGGAGTTTTCCAGAAGCTACCTCATTAAGTCTCAAAGCCATTTTAGTCAAACCAAAGCTGGTTCTCTTTCACACCTAAGCTGGTTCCCTAAGCTAGTTTGTTTCCACACCTATCCAGGGGGGTTGTCCCGATTATAAATAGGCTAGCTCTTCCCTTCGTTGGGGACTTTTGCCATTTCTATCAAAGACCAAAGACATAGACTCCTCCTGAGATTGGAGAGCTCTTGTTATCCTTATTCTCGTGATTCCTTGAGAAATTGCTCCTAGTTCGTGCTCCACGACTAGATCGTGTTGTGTGGATTAGAGTTCATGGTTTCCCTTGCGGATTGCACCTATCCCGTGCTCCACGACTTGAGTGTGGTTGTGTGGGATAGTATTGCGGGTTGTGGATCGGCGAATGTTCGGATTGCGAACTTCGGTGAGCCTCCTCCTCGTCGGGTCATAATCTCTTATTTTCTATTTTTTGGCTGCTTGCAGCTAGTTATCCCCATCCATTTATCGGTCCTACGCCGTGAAAATTGGACCTCCCCTTGTACTCCCTCTTCTCCGAAGACAGGGTCGCATCATCTGGTATCAGAGCAAGCTTTACACTGTAGGATCTGTATCTTTGTTGCTAGATCTATCCTTTTTAGTTTGGTTTTCCCCGTCCTAGAGTCCAAAGCCAAAAAGCCAAAAAAATCCAAGCCTTTGTTATAGAGATTTAGTTGTTTGCTTTCCTCTTTGTGTTTGCACCAAGTTCTATCCAAAGTTGTTGCTGTTTTTCTTTGAGTCTTGTTGTTGGATCTATTGTGTTGCAAAAAAAAGAGCAAAAAAAAGAGAGGAAAAAAGAGTGAAAAAAAAGAGCAAAAAAAAAAGAGAAGAGAAAGTGTTGAGCAACTGTGCAATCATATTCAGTTTGGTAAGAAATTTCAGAAGTTGAAGTGGCAAGTGTTGCAGCTCAAACGTGGTGCAAGGATCTACAAATTTTTCTTGTTCATTTGGTTTGCATCGATTGGATCTCAGCACTAGCCCTCCCTTTTTACCCCACCCAGATCCACCTAGAAACCGTCAGCTTCCTTCCTTTCATTCGCCCGTCCACTCCTGATTTGCTACTTCCGCACAGCCGCCAAGGAATCATTAGAATTTGGGTAAGCAAGAAGGTGAGCTGAGTGTTTTCCACATATATTTTTCCTTTTGACCATTTGTTTCCGAGAGTTAACATGACAGGATCCAACTCGAGTGTACATGGACATCAACATGTGAAAGATGATCTCCCAAAAACTCGCGCAACACTTGGTGATATGATTGAGGAGAGTATAGTTGCAGCTATGCGAAGGATGTTCGGTGGTCGTCTTCCTATCGCAGGTAATGGGGATCAACATCAACACATCCCCGCTGCCTCGCTGGCCGCCAACAACCGGCGACGTCAAGGAAACGACGATCGCCCTGTTGGTCTTGGAAGAGCGGCAGGAGCTGCTGCCCACGGCGCCCCTACTGTTGGTGCTGAATGGAGGCGTGGCGACTTTGATGCCTCCCGTGAGGGTGGGCTGCATGGAGGAGAAGCTCGAGGGTGAGGCCATGACCCCCGCGGGTTTGCTGCTATTCACCGGCGACGAGCGGCACATGATGGTGATGCCATCTTCCTTGAAGATCTCTCCGAGCATGGTGACGAAGATGAAGGCATGGGGGACTATGAACCCTACTCCCCGCCTCGCCGTGGTGCTGTTTATGGTCGCAATGGTCATCATTATGACCGTCGTGATCAGGATGACCATGACAACCAAGCGAGAGTGAAGCTACATGTGCCATAATTCACGGGAAAAGAGGATCTGGATGCATATATTGAGTGGGAAGAGAAGTGTGATCAAATCTTTCGCATCCATGGTTTTTCTGAAGCCAAGAGAGTTGATCTTGCTGTTATGGAGTTCTATGGTTATGCTCTTACATGGTGGAATCAGCTGCAAGACGATCGGTTGATGTCAGGCAATAATCATATCCGCAGCTGGACTTTGATGAAGCAAGTCATGAGACGCCGTTTTGTTCCATCATACTATGAGAGGCAATTGTACAAGCGTTTGCAAGAGCTCACTCAAGGTTCCCGCACCGTTGACGAGTACTACAAAGAGATGGAGGTGCTATTGATTCGAACAAGAACCCATGAAAGTGATGAGGCGAAGATGGCGAGATTTTTACATGGGTTGAATGATGAAATATCAGATTTTGTGGAGATGTTTCCTTATGATACATTACAAGATGTGGTTCATCAAGCTATGCGAGTTGAGAAGAAGTATATGCGTAATGGTCATACTCATGCTTTCCAAGATCGCACCACCACATGCTCATGGCAGCGAACACAATATCCATATGGTTCTCAGTCTGAGGGTGCACCACCTAGGAACCCACATGCCTCGACGGCTTCCTCACATGCTAACCGCAATCAAGATAAGAGGTCATCATCAGCAGCATGAGTATCCTTCGCTCAACCTCCGGAAAAGAGTTCTACATGCAGCAACGGCATTCAATGCCACAAGTGCAAAGGAAGAGGTCACATTTCTTCGGAATGTCCAAGCAAAAGAACTATGATCATCAATGAACAAGGTGAATGGGAGTCTGAAAATGACCCTGAAGGTGGCAAGGATGAAGTGGAAGAGGAGCAAGGCAGGGAAGTACGAGGCACTATTTTATCTCATGAAGAACTGATGGTGAAGCTTTGGTGGTATGTCGTTCACTTAACGCCCAGGTTGTGGAGGGGGAAAAGGGAAAACGGCATAATCTTTTCCACACCCGTTGCCTTATCAACTCAAAAATATGCCGAGTGATTGTTGATAGTGGCAGCTGCAACAATATTGCAAGCACGGAGATGGTTGAGAAGCTTCATTTGCAAACAAAACGTCACCCAAATCCATACCGCATGAGATGGTTGAATGATTGTGGTGCAATAAAGGTGATGAGCAGCGTGCAAATACCATTTTCAGTAGGGACATATCAGGGTAATGTTGGGTGTGATGTGGTTGGGCGACCGTGGTTGCATGACCGAGATGTGCAAATCAACGGGCGTGCAAATCGCTTATGTTTTGTCCATAGAGGAGAACAGTTCACTTGGCTGTCCATGACACCCGAGGAAGTCTATCTTGATGAGATGAAAAGAAAGGGAAAGAAAAAGGAAGAGAGTGATCATACACAACGACCGAGCCACCAATATAGTGAGGGAGTGTTTCCACAGCCAAAAGCTCCACAGCCAAATATGACCAAGCCCCGGGAAAAACAGGGATTAGTTGTGATGGCTAGGAAAAGGGATATGCGGGCATTGAGAGAACCTAATACTCCATTCTTTGTACTCATGTACAAGGAAACTTTATTGGCTGCTAACGACTTACCCTCAACTCTTCCTAGTGTTGTATTGGATCTTTTGCAGGAGTATGGGCATGTGCTTCACAAGGAGGTGCCACCCAGGTTGCCGCTGAAGCGAGGCATTGAACACCAAATCGACTTGGTTCAGGGCACCCCGCTTCCAAAAAATCCACATATTGAGAGTGCTAAGAGGGGTGAGTTGAGTGACTCCACCAAATGTGAGGAAGAACGTCCATTTTCCAAACATCCACATATTGAGAATGATAAGAGAGGTGAGATGAGTGACTCCACTAGATGTGAGGAAGAGTGTTCACTTTCCAAAAGCCCACATAATCAGAGTGATAAGAGAGGTGAGGTGAGTGAGTCCACCAAATGTGAGGATCAGATTGTTCAAAATGAGATTAGAGAGATGGAATATCTCCACCCATGTATACCTCACATTCAGCGAGAGAGGATTAGTGAGTTGTGTGAGTCCACCAAATATGAGGGTGAGGTAATCCACCACAAGATTAGAGAAATGAGTGAACCACAACATATTATACCACACCATCAAAGTGAGAGGAGTAGCGAGTTGTGTGAGTCCACCAAATCTGAGCTTGAGGTGTTTACACACAATATCAAAAAGATGAGTGATCCGCCACATGCAAGGAGAGAAGACTATTCAACTACTAACCATTCACAAAGCTCTCTTTCTTTGAAGTATGTGCAGATGCAAAAATCATACTTAGCTGCCCTGCTACAACGATGGGAGGATGAGATCCATGAACAATTATGGCGCACGTGGAGCACCATCAAAGAAACATCATGTGGGGTAAGTGATCTTCAGAAAGGCATGGAGGTACTCAGTGAGGTAAAAGAAAAGAGATCATTCATCTTGAAGCACCCAGAGGTATGCACTTATGAACTCTTGAAGCATTGGCGCGATGAAATTAGAGAAAAGATGATTGCTATGTCATCCATCAAACAATATCCTTTTGTTAATCATAATGAAACCATCAAGGAGCCAATAAAACTAAAAACTGAATATGCTTATTCAAATTTTACTTGGCCAAGATATTTTGTATTGTCCTTGTGCTATTATTTTGTAGACCAAAGGAAGTCGAGGGTGACTTTTCTTCAAGAGAGGGAGGATGATACAAACATGGATGTGCCTGATTACAAGTTTGTACTCCATGGAAATGTTAGCTGGAAAGAATTGCTGAGTCGAACAAAAAATTTGAAGTTCGCAAAGGTAAAAGCTAAACTTAAGCATTCGATAAAATCTTGGCATTGTTTCTTTGTACTGGCCAATTTTCTTTTGTGTGATGACCAACTAGAGTCGAGGACAACTCATTTTCAAGAGAGGGAGGATGATAAGGACATGCAAACCATTCAACCTTTAGAGTCGAGGACGACTCCTTTTCAAGAGGGGAGGATGATGAGGACATCCCAGCTATGGATACCACACCAACAATCACAGCGATCCAATCACAAGAAGTCGTGCAATGCAAGTACATGATCAGATGAACGCTAATTTAAGTTTATCTTTTGACCTTGAAAACATGGTTGTGCCTTCACCTCCTTTGTTGTTGGTTGAACACAGATGAAATATCGACGAAGGCCAAACACATATCAGTCCATGCAAAACAATGTTTCATGGCGAAGAAACAAAGTTAGGAGTTCATGAAGAAATGGATTTTCTGCTGAAGAAACACTGTTCCGATTCTGACGAAACAATGTTTTGCACGAGTTTGGATATCCCAACTTGCGAAAGGTTTCCAGAACCCGACTATGCTGCTGAAGGAAATATTGTTCGACTCCAGTGAACAATGTTTGGTCGGGACCTGCCAACCACCTCCAACGAGAGTTTTTCAGAAGCTACCTCATTAAGTCAAAGCCATTTTAGTCAAACCAAAGTTGGTTCTCTTTCACACCTAAGCTGGTTCCCAAAGCTAGTTTGTTTCCACACCTATCAGGGGGGTTGTCCCGATTATAAATAGGCTAGCTCTTCCCTTCGTTGGAGACTTTTATCATTTCTATCAAAGACCAAAGACATAGACTCCTCCTGAGATTGGAGAGCTCTTGTTATCCTTATTCTCGTGATTCCTTAAGAAATTGCTCCTAGTTCGTGCTCCACGACTAGATCGTGTTGTGTGGATTAGAGTTCATGGTTCTCCTTGCGGATTGCACCGATCCCATGCTCCATGACTTGAGCGTGGTTGTGTGGGGTAGTATTACGGGTTGTGGATCGGCGAATGTTCGGATCAAACTTCGATGAGCCTCCTCCTCGTCGGGTCATAATCTCTTATTTTCCATTTTTTGGCTGCTTGCAGCTAGTTTTCCCCATCCATTTATCGATCCTACGCCGTGAAGATCGGACCTCCCTTTGTACTCCCTCTTCTCCGAAGACAAGGTCACATCAGGTCTGCTGTTGCAGCTCGCGGTCACCGAAGTTGCTGCTGTTGAAGCACATGGGGGTTGCTGTTGTAGCACTACTACACTAGTCGTTGTCCGTCATAGCAGATGGTCAGCAGCAGGTTGTCGTGCCGCTTCAGTGACGGCAAGCTCTCTTTCCCCGCGTCGGCGACGGCGCCTTAGTGCTGGCCAGCAGCAGCAGAGAAGGAAAAAGAGGCAGAGGACGTCATGCGCGAGGCGTTTACCTAAGCATAATGGGCACCCAACCGAAGCTGTCGCGACTCACTGGGGTGTTTGCGGCTACTGATGTGCAAAGAAGTTGGGTTTGCGTAAAAAACCATATGCATGGTGAAGTAAATAAAAAAAAATGCTCCTATGCATCCCAATTTTGATGATTTATTCACCCTAATTTTTGTAGCTCCAGCCCCTCAAAAGGTCCAGCGTGACAAATGTGATCGAACTAAAGTAAAAAACCTGTAGCACGTGTTCAGTTTGATTCTGTGCTGGAGTTAAAAAAATGTAGAGGTAAAAGTATCGATAGTTCTGTGCTAGTGCGTAAATGTGTTCAGATTGAAGAAAAACTGAAATAACTAGGGGTAGTATATCTTTTTTCATCACGGTGCAGCATATCTGATTCGGGCCCGGAGGTTCAGAACCACACGAGACAACGCGAGGCAGAGTAACAACCAGCCTTAAGTTTGCAACTTTTACCAAGTAACAACCAGCCTTAAGTTTGCAACTTTTACCAAGTAACAATCAGTCAATGGATCACACCCCAGATACTCTCATCAGAAATGTCACGTGCCTATGTGGCCGATTCCGCAAAGACAGCGATCGACCATTTCCTCGATGTATCTAGAGCTATGTGATCTATCACTAAGTATCCGTAATGCCCGTCAACCCCATAGGGGGGTTGATTTAGTGCGCAGCATTACCAGCTTATCTCTGTTGCCCTGCTGCGTTCCTCCGGACCCGAAAGGGGTACCGGCGGCGGGAACCGTTTACATTAGAGGGGCCGATCGGTTCTGCCATAGCAGCTCCTTTGACAGTGGCAGGAGATATCTGTCGCTTACTGGAATTGCGGGTACCCCGTCGACTGGGGTCTGATGATTCGTGTGTCGGCCCCAACTTCTCCGTGGACGCCAGAATGGTGTCGCTCCGATTGCTTAGCTTAGATATGCCGCTTGTGTCCGATGAGGGCCTTTTGGTTGGAGATCCCGGGGCTTCATCTTCATCCGTGATGCTGTCTTCTATATCTGAAACCAGGGAACAGCAAAGATGGTAAGTTTCCAGGGGCTAACATATCCCTGTGAAGTCTTTCATTGCTTCACAGACAGTGCATGAAAAGCTACAAGGGAAAATAATACACTTCACTGAACTGGATTAACTAAATATCCCAGCTGTGCTCAGTCAACAAAGGAACTAGGACTATGATTCCAATTTTGGGGTTAATGTAGCCAATAACATGGCTGTTTAATAATTTGTTAATCGAATTTTAAGACAGCTTGCCCAAGGAAAAGGGGAAAGACCATAGGACGCATTTATCTGTTCCTCCCTCTGTAAACGCTCTTATATTATTTTACGGAGGGAGTACCTTTAACTTTCAAGTTTCAACAGTAATTCTCTTAATTTCTGTAATGCAACTTACCTCAAAAGCTGTCCCTGTGCTCCTTAAGTTCTCATGATTAGGTACTTCCTTGTTGTCTTAACAATCTAATGCTTTAGTGTGGCTTACTGTTTGTTACTTTCCCATTTATGCTCTTGACTCTAGAATTATGTAAAGCATTGAAAATCACCAGGCGCACATGAAACTTAATTTGACCGCAGTTTAAACTGCGGAATATAAGTTAGACCGTACCATATGAATTAGCCTACTATGCATGACAGCCATATATTTCCACAAAAGGTCAGCCGTACCAGATTTAGGATGAACCAGACGAGCAGCTTGCCAGGATTTCCCTTTTGCCTGACCATAAATAGATACACTGTAAGATGTCTACAAAAATAGACAATAAATTCAGTTTAAACTGTGGAATATAAGGTAGACCGTCAAAAAAAGTAGAATCCATTCGATTCCATGAACTAACCCACAAGGCCACAACTGGTCAAGGATCACCTCAACGCCCTACTACAAGCATTAATCAACAAAATGTATTCAGAAGCTAGAACCTAAGCATTAGAAACTTACAGCCGAAAGAGGTACAGTCCAACCTTTAATGATGGACCAATCAAGTGCAGGCCTCAGGTCCTTTTTCTTAGCAGGATGTTGCCCGCCTTCACCCATGGGAGGATCCAACAGCATTACCTGTAGAAAAATGTCAAGGACGAACATGTGAGTTATTGTCCCCAGTTAACCAGCATGAAAACATGGAGATTAAATGATACTCCCTACTAAAGTTGTACTAAGTGAGCGGCAATTAATACGGATCGGAGGGAGTAACACAATTTGGCCCACTTCATATTTTAATTATTGACCAGAGAATGGAAGTTCATTTGGTATCATATTATTTTGTGTCATCTTCACCAGCAAGAAAGTTGATTGTGTGTTTATCAGCCCCTAACACTATTGGACCGCCAGATAACAACCACACAAACTTAATTGAAGTATCCACAGGGCAGTAACATGAAACGTAGTGGTCCACGATAACAGCGAACAACGAGAGAGTTAATGACAAGCAGGAGCTAATTTATGACTAAAACAGCAAAATACTAGATGTTTACCTGAACCACATCTCTACTGTTCAACCTAATAATTTCCGCAGTCCAGTAACAATCTGAACACCGCCAGTCAACCTTGTCACCTACTTTCCAGGTATCACAAACACTCGCAACAAGCTCATTCTTTGGAAAGCGCACAGGAACTTGTCCCCCCCTATACCAATGAGGAAAGGCAGGACGCAACATTATTTCAGTACTCTCACTTGGTTTCCCTTCCCCGCATGCTGGGCTGAGTGGGTTCTTTTGAAAGACTCTGATCCATTCATTCTCTGCAAAAGGGCATGGACAGATGATATGAGGTGTACAGAAAACCAACAGTTATAATCTTGGTCAGGTTCGAGTGTTCCAAGATTTTCTGGTGTCTATAAGGGTAAAATTAATCACGGCAAGACATAATTGCACTACATGGCTACGACCACCAACTGTCCTGCCCCCACTCCCAGACAAGATAAACATTTGGGCAAGAAAGCACATGCTTTATTGGGTACTAGACAAATGTTAGTGCACTGATTGATCAATTGTCGGGTAAATTGGAATGCAAGGTATAGCCAGATGTTTTCATGTATTACTAGCTCTGCTGATTCGAATACAGGCTTTGCAACTTCCTGTTCAAACATCAAACCAAACTCATCAATTATGATCTGTACAGCACAAACCATTTTGGGGGAGATATAAATAGAGAGATCACGTGGTTTTTCAAGCACTGCATGATCCATCTCATTAAAGGTAAATAGTGTTGGCCAAGCATCATACATGATCCATTAAAAGCTTGAGGCAATATTATAAGATTTGTAAAATACAGATGTTTCTTCATTATATTGTATGATTCCTGCTGAAGGGTACCACCTACAATAATGTTTAATCATCCAAGCAAACATGTGGCATATTTCTGGACTGATAAAAATTTAGACGAAAGATAACTATATCATATATATAGAGAGAAAACGTATATAATTAGCAGGTCTACTTTCAAAAATTGGGCGCATGCCGTAAAATATACCAGCTGCCTCCAGGGCCCCAGTGGTGTACAAGAGGATAATTCCAAATACAAATTATGTCCACAAAACAAAAACAAGGTGCTTGCACCAATATCCTTAAGCTAAAAGTTCAAAAAATGAGTTTTCAAATTGATTATTGCACATGGTCCCTTCACGATCCCTTCAAGCAAAAGGTTATGTGGAAACGAAAAAAACAGAGCTTCTGTAAAAATATGCTTGCCTTCTTCAGTATAGTCAATATACTCCAAGTAATACTCAAGGTGCCCAGATTCTGTGACACGCATATCAATAATCTGAAAAAGAATTAATACAATATGTGTTAGTAAAGCCCTATACCCCACCATGGAATGAATAAGGAGAAAAGTGTTATGTTTGTAATCCAAGAGATCATGGTCAAACGATGAGAGTCTACATTATTTTTATTTAAAAGTAGTACCATACTAGCATGATATATTGGAAAGAAAAAGCTTCATCATCAATGTTTGTAATATGTATTTCAGCACACATCGGTTTCAAGATCTTAAGGGTTTCAGCTCTAGCCTACCCCAACTTGTTTGGGACTAAAGGCTTTGTTGTTGTTGATAGACTTCAGGGCTATAATAGCAAAGCCTAGATGTGTAGCATAGCTTTATAAACAACTCCCTCCGTGCTTGAAAAGGCGTATAAATTTTGTCTGAAGTCAAATGGTGCAAAGTTTAACAGAGTTTGTAGGAAAAACTATATAAATTTAGCCTGTTTGTCTTCAGACTAATTTATACGCCTTCTTTTCAAGCATGGAGGGAGTAATGACAAGAGTTCAACTCTCACCAACTAATCATTGGTGGGTTGTTTGTGTGGATTTCATTATGATATTCTGGTATTTAAATGGGTGACCTTATGGGTTGTGAGCTCTAAGAAGTTCAGTTTGTAACAAAAATGAAGGTTAACACGTTAGGCTAGAGGAGGGCCGAAGATAAGAGTAATGCTACAGGGGCTTGGTCAGGACCTAATATAAGCATAACCGGGGGCTAAAATATGTGCAGGGGGCCAAGTGGCCAGCTCAAGTTTGGAACATGCCACATTGGGTCATGCACACGACCCAATGAAATAAAGAAGTTCAATAGTCAAACAAATCCTAGAAAAAAGAAGCCTAAGAAGGATAAAGAAGTTGAGACCCCTAGAGAGTCAAGGTCAAAGGTCCACCATAGACCTTGATCTAGGTCCATAATCAATGGTATATAATAAAGTTGTTCCCTCCCACTAAGGGAGGTGATGGTCTTCAAGCAACAAGGCTCTAGGCTTATATGAACCCTTGGGTCATTTATGATTTATTACCTAGTCTCTTCTACCTAGTTTGTTCAAGAGTTTCTATAAAGAACATAAAATAGTTGCCCGAAGCATGCATTAATGATATCCTAAGCCCCAATATTGACCCTCTCAACCAAACGTTGTTTGGATCCAATCTTACGGCAAGTGGATTTGTATAGAAATTCAGGTGTCACTATTTCTGTCCATGTACAACGACCTTTTTTGAGGCTAGAATACACCCTAGTTGCTTCACAAGTTCACTACAAGGACAAACAAACAGAGATATTCTGCTAGTTCACTACAAGGACAAACAAACATACAGAAATTGATGGGTATACCAGAAGTGCAAAGAAAATGTGGGTCACATGTA
Organism: Triticum aestivum; assembly: GCF_018294505.1. Taxonomy (NCBI): domain Eukaryota; kingdom Viridiplantae; phylum Streptophyta; class Magnoliopsida; order Poales; family Poaceae; genus Triticum; species Triticum aestivum. The sequence goes on from NC_057796.1 coordinate 72,307,454, forward strand.
CTCTGCTAGCACTATGGAAATACATTCTCTTTTAAATATTTAGGTTGTACTTATCTATAAATTTTTAGTAAGGAAAATATATAACAGTAAAAATTAGTGGCCAAAATCTGGCAGGCAATTTCACTAGGTAGTACTTGTGCACTTGTTTGGTACTTGTGCACTTGCTTGTTACTAAGAAAGCTCTTGTCAAGACAACAGAGCATAAGGGGTCGTCAACAATTAATGCACCACCGATTTTACGATGTACATGGAGTCAATGGAAGCTTTAAAGACGCAAAAAGAACATGCTGAGTAGCTGTTTGCTTCCTAAATCACTAAATTCAAATAAAAAAACATTAAATGTCCTACCTTGGAGCGGAACCATGCACCTGTGTAACCCTTAACAAAAGACTTTGACTCGGCAAGATCTCCAACTTTGAATGGGAGAATTAGATCCATATCCAGCCAATCTAAAGGCAGTACTAACAGAAGAAACAATGGGTGTTAGCACAATGTTGGACTTATAGTACTTCCTCCATTACAATAGTTCACATCACACCATGTGTGCATATAATAAAGCGCTAGTTCTAGGAAAAACTAATATACCATGCGTAACACTAGTAAATGCCATATATAGAATGGAAACACCAAAACAATCACAAGCATGAGTTTGTAGTATTTGAAGAAAAGTCATCAAAGGCCACACACAATTATAGTGAAACACCCAAGACCATGTACAACTATAGTGAAACAAACAACAGAAAAAATGGCGAGGCAATACGATGAAATAACAAAATATATGAAACATCAATGTACAGAGCATCATCAAAACAAGCGCAACCACTAAAGATCACACGCCCTTATTTTTGTTTTAAATTCTTGTTACTCTTGGCCTATTTATTGTACACTCCAATGTACTCCCTCTGTAAACTAATATAAGAGCGTTTAGATTACTAAACTAGTTATCTAAACGCTCTAACTAGTTATCTAAACGCTCTTATATTAGTTTACGGAGGGAGTAGAGAGCATCGTCAAAACAAGCGCAACTACTGATGGGCTGACTCCTAGGCTGCTGGTACACTCCAAGGGCATGGCTGTCAAATATTATCATATTTATTTTGATTAAAAGTGGATCATCTGCCTTTTCAGTATTACACACTCATGATGTATCTCACGAGAGTATATCACATGCCATTGTGAAAAGAAGTGACATCGGGGTATTGATAAATAGACTTATACAGTAACAAAAATATAAAAGATGAACCAGAATAACAATGATAAAATCCATAGGAGCAAAGTAATTAGACCAACAATACATTCAATCATCACAACCTCCAAATGTTACAAATATTTTGGCTCTCACAACCATTTCAATCAATTAACTTGAATTCTTGCTTATACAAAATAATAATGCTAATAACCTAGCCTCTTGTCATCTCAAATGGTCTAACTACTTCTACTCCCTACATCCATATATATATATAGGGCCTAATACGGTTTTTGGGATAGCCTTTGACTACTCGTAAGATCTATAATATATGAGATGTATAATGTGAAAATTATGTCATTAGAAACTCCTCCCATGTACGAATTTGACGGTATGCTTTGTGTAACTCGCATGCCATATATTATTGCTCTAACATGTGGTCAAAGTTAACCTCAAAAAACGCATCAAGCCCTATATATATGGATAGAGGGGGTAGCTTGGATTGGTTGGTTTACTTGTGTTCTCTCTAATCACAACGTGACTTTGTATAGTATATCACCCCACGTCCAAAAGGTTTAGTTTCATATAAGAACACTTTGCTCACACATATTAGCAATCTATCTTGACAACTTCATCTTAGCTTAGAATGGGTCAAAGTCATTGTATACTTATAAGAACCCCCACCAAGTTGGTTCCACTAATTTCTATGCCACTTTTGGGAGCGTCCTCACTATATAGGCTGAGCTGAACTGTTGTGCAGTTTGATACCATATGCATATTTGTAAAGCATTTCCATCAAGTAAAAGATAGTACCAAACAACAGAAATACCATCACGCAAAACTTAATCGGTCAGGAGTCCCTCTAACTAACCTAGTAAATACTGGAATAAGATGGTAACTAGGTGAAATGAACTAAGCTACTAACTAGCTGGCTATAACTTATCTATAAGCAAACGACTAACCTGACAAATAGAGGCCAAAAAATTCATAAAAAATACTAGCATGGATCAATGCCAAGGGGTTTAGGCTTACTAGAAGCAAGACCGAGTATATGAGGTGTGACTTTAGGGTTTAGACCGAGAAGTTAGTTTATAGGGACATATAATGCCTAGGAGATACTTGGGATCAATGCTACAAAGCAATGGTGGTATCAATGAGAATGTTAGCCACAAAATCAAAGCGAGATAACAATTAGACATGTGATACCATATAGAGCAACATGTTAGCCTATTAAGAGACAACACACCCAACAATGGGTATCACTAAGATGCGTATGCTAACGTGAATGTATGGGCATGCAATCAAGGACTGAATTAGGAATGAGGGTATATGTGAATGCTAAGGTGGATCTATGGGCTTGCAATCAAAGACTGAATTAGGAATGGGGGAATATGCGATAAGGTAGGGGTGACACTGATTGAAAAGAAGCTTGTCCAACATCGACTAATGTGGTTTGGACATATCGAACGAAGGCCTGCAGAAGCACCAATGAACAGTAGTTATTCTAAAGAGCAGCAAAAATACTAGGGGGTATGAGGTGACCGAAGTTGACAGGGGAGGAGGCGGTACAAAGAGAGGATTCGAATGTAACCTAGGATTTGACTCTTAACAAGATCGCATGGAAATCATGGTGACAACTGTACTATATCAACAATTACGATCGGACATAAGGGCAACTACGAATAATAATGTATTTTTTGCTATTTTTAGTTGAATAAGAAATAATTTTTTTGAAGTCGATGCTAAGATCCATCAAAGGTCTAAACACACATTTGTACAAGCACAAAGCAATTAAAAAATTCATCAAATGACTATAGACAAAACAAATTGGACAATCTCACAAGGACAAGCACAACTATTTTCATATATCATACTCCCTCCGTTCCTTTATATAAGATGTATTACTTTCGACATGGTGAACAAGGCACATGATTATGGACATGTTAGGACGAAATTACCCTTAGCAAATGTGTGGTTTGTGGCAAGTAAATCAATTAGTCCAAGAAAGTATGAGATACATGCTTTCCTTCTTTTGCTACAAGGAGAGATACAAACAATCGAGAAAGATATTTTCCATTTTATGGAAGGCTAAAAAGGGAATTACGAGAAATTAGAATAAATGCATCTTACATTGTGTAATTTTTGCAAAAAACAAATACACCTTAATATAAAGGAATGAAGGAAGTATAATGTAAGATTTATTAATTTTGAGTGTAACTTTGAACACAAATTAAATAACAAATACTACATCCGGTCCAAAATATAAGATGCACCAATTTTCAAAAATTTGGATTAGCTTGCATCTATATCAATATGAAAAGATTCAAAAAGACAGATCAAACTAATCCCGGCCATCAAACCATGTCAATTTTACTATCTAGATTGCTTAAATGGCACACGCTCAACATGTTTAGCGTAAAATTAATATCATACCAAATATGAATATATGAGCAGTAATCACATAACTAACATGCTTAATATCCAAGCTAATATGAGCGTGCAATGAAAATTCCTTCGTTTCAAAATAAATGTCATGAATTTCGTTCAAATTTGAACTAAGAGCACGACACTCATTTTGGTACGGAAGGAGTACTAAATATCAACATATAAATTTACTAGTTTCAATAATGAGAGTATGATACTTCGAGTATATCTTATACCAACGCGTTTTCTAATAAACCGGCGCTGTTTTTTCTTTTTTCTTTTTGCCCTAAGTGATAAATCTGAAGACATCACAAAATACACACATGCAATTTTGTCTTAACCAAGCTTAAGCCAAAAAAATATGTTGAAACAAGGTTACGCAATATTAGGTTTATCAAGAATCACGAAGGAATCAAAAATCACTTAATAAAATATATCTATACCAATATAAAAAGACCCAAAGGGGCAAATCCAACTGATGTCGGCCATCAAATTAAGTCAATCCAACGACCTAGACTGATTCAATGACGAGCGTTCAACGTGCAATTAAGATCATACCAAATATTACATTAATCACAGAATTAACACACAAATAATAGCATACCTAATATCCGCGTGCAATTAATATATTGCCTAAATATTAACATGCAACGCATACAATTAATATATTGTCAAAATATTGCGCATTTCTAGTAATCTCGAAACATGAGAAACCGATCTAAATCCAAACAACTCATTATAAGAAATAAAAAAAAAGAAGTACAAGAATAATATTAAGAAGAAAGCAAAAATTGTCAAATCTTGTAAAGAAAAACCATGAGCCTAACAAGCCAATCAACACCAATACTTTTTCTTCAGCCATAAAGAAAAAGAAAACCGTTTGAACCCCAGATCTACACGAAAAGGGATTGTTGAAACTTTTGGCACGGCCAGTACGGACATGAGGACTAATCAAAGACCAAAGAGCACAAAAAGATGGGGGAAACACGCAAACAGAACGCAAGATGGGGGGCGCTGGGATGGGGGAGGGGGCGCACCTGCCGCGCCACAGAGCCGGCAGGCCTACTACTCCCCGCCGCCACCGCCCGCTCCAGAATCGGGATTAGGGAAGGTAGCGTCGTCGTCCTTCTACGGCGGCGGCAGGGCGCAGCGCTGCGTGCCCGCCGCTATGGGGGCATTTATTGAGGAGTTGTTAGCGCATTATTGGGAAGCAGATAGATACGCCGGATTCTTGCCTTCTTTTAACGCGCATTATGCGACAGCGTTCATGGGAGATGGAAGCATCGCGCTGCTTATGTAACGCCGTCGGTTGGAGTTCAAGGCCGCGCACGGGAGAAAGGGGCCCGTTTTGTTCGGCTCCAAACCGATCCGGCGTGGCCCAGTACGAGATTGTTGCTATGGCTCTCTCAGGGGCATTTCCTAAACGGCGCCCGTAGCGCCCGTTACAGGCTTAACCGTACGGGGCGCACACCCCCTTTCTCCGCGCTGGGCCGGCCCACGTTACTTTCTTTTTCCTGTTGAAAGAAACAAAAACACAGCGAGTACGGTGTATCGAACAAACGATCTCCTGGCTCAACGTTCGTTGACACAACCAACCAACCAACCGACTTCACATGTGTACTTTTAGCGTTTCTCTTCTTATAATCTTTTTTGTTTTCTGGAATGCTTTTGTTTGGTTTTTTTTCTTCTTTTTTTTGGAATGGTTTTTTTGCTAAACTTTTTATAAATACATGATTTTCCTTCTCAAATTCGTGAACGTTTTTTGAATCCGATGAACTTTTTAAAAGTTTAATGAAATTTTTCAAATTTGATGAACTTTTTACAACTTTGATGAACTTTTTTCCAAAATCAGTGAACTTTTTTTAAAAATTGTGAACTTTTTTTAAAATCGATGAACTTTTTTTTCAAAATCTATGAACTATTTTCACATTTGTTACCTTTTTGAAAATCGATGAACCTTTTACAACTTTGATGAACTTTTTTCAAAACCGATGAACTTTTTCAAATTCAATGAACTTTTTTTCCAAAATCAGTGAACTTTTTTTAAAAATTGTGAACTTTTTTTAAATCGATGAACTTTTTACAAAGTCAGTGAACATTTTTTCAAAATCTATGAACTATTTTCAAATTTGTGAACCTTTTTGAAAATCAATGAACTCTTTTTCATTTTTTATGAACTTTTTGAATGCATGAACTTTTTTCTATTTCGTGATGTTTTCTGAAATCTGTGGACATTCAATTTTTAAAAAAAAAATCAAAAGGAATCACATTTTTCTATATAGCGCGGATAGGGTTCAGTTCTTAAAAGTTTCGCGTTACTATCTTTCACGTGGGCATAGTTGGTCTAGTGGTTAGGCTAGCATGCACTACAGCTAGTTGGCTGGGCTCGAATCCTCCCAAGAGCGAGTTTCGGGTTGAATTTTTTGCGCCGTAAATATATTTTTGACAGTGCGCTGCGTGTTCATGGGCCGGCCCACTTATATGCGGCGGCGCCCGGATCCTCAACCGGCGCATAAAGCGCCCGTTAGGAGCTCCCTCTCTCAGGCCCTAGCGGGCAGCCTAAAAAACAAAAAGCCCCCCAGCGGGCCGAGCCAGCTGGTTTCCTACGCTTTGCTAAAATAGAAAAAGGGAGCCGCGGCATAAGACTACTGATCTCTTGCGTTTTATCAGACTAGTGATGGACCGTAGGATGGGATGCATGATAGCCATCGGATCTGGAACCCCCTCACGTGATGCAGTGGTGTGTTTATTGCTTCATTAAAATGTGCACCCCTTAATTATGTTGCATGCATGATTTTGTACTAATTAGGGCATCTCGAATGGTTGTAAGATGGTTGTTGGTAGACTTTGCCACATAGAATTTTTGATGATGTGTTATACAATAAATGATGAAAGAGAGAAAGGTTGTATGTACATGAACCAACACCCTTGCACAAGCTCCAATGTACAATGAGAAAGCACCTTATTTATTATCCCAAATTCTATTGGGCAAACTAGATACAACCTATTGAAGTTGTTGTATGTTAAGATGTTGGTTGATGACATGGCATATTTTACCAACAAGCTAACATACAAACTATTGGAGATGCCCTTACGATCCATTTATTCCCTAACAACTACTCCTATAAATCATGGCATATCAAATTGATTAGGCGCCTTGCTATGTGTTTTCAACTTTCCATGCATGCGATTTGCTTCCATATTTGTCTCATACACATGATCTTTGTTTTTTCTGCCGGCCTCGGAAATTGCTTGCTTCCATGGAAAATAGAGATTGCTTCCGCGTGGTTAGAATTAGTTTGCCAATGTAGATGCCTTCCATCGGGATAAGAATTTGTTTGCTTCGGCCAGCCGAAATATTTGCTTCCACAACAACTGACGATCGCTTTGATCTAGTTCGATCGTATTTGCGCCCAGTGTACACAAACAAAAACATGAAGGCGTCGCCAGGAGCGACATGAACCCGTGGGTGAAGCATAAGAAAACTACCAAGCACATTATGTTTCCATCGATAAGAGAATTTTCCTCCGAAGTGAATAAATTGTGCTTCAATTTAATAGATTTTTTATCACAAATTTAGTGGGAAACAAGTGCTACAAAACTAGATCATGATATTGTTTCCATCAACAAGATTGTTGCTTCCAACGTGATACAAATTTATTTCCATCAGAAACATAATTATTACCATTTTTAGTGAAAAAATGGAATTAGTTTCATCACGATTATGCATATGTTTCAACCGAGTTGGTAATATGCATTTGAAGAAAAAAAACATTTGCTCCACTATAAGAATAATTTGCTTCCATATAATCATAAAAACTATATGTGGTACAATCCGTAATCACAAATATTATGAAACATGCTTCCAACTTGCTTCCTCTTTGCTTATGTAAACCTTGATGTTGTGGCCATGTCACCTCCAACACATGCTTCCAACTTGCTACCTATTTGCTTGTGTGAAGCTATGTACTTGACGATATGCAGCTATCTGGCTTGCTATTTCCACGTGTTAGGAAGCAAGCGGCACTAGCGTCTCGAGAAAGGTTCTCCTCAATCCTCATGCCAGAGGTAACCACAAGGACTTCATGCCCCAAATTACCGTTGTCGACTTTGGCTGCTTACCGTTGTGACTTGTACGCATGCTGAAGGAAATATGCCCTGGAGGCAATAATAAAGTTGTTATTTATATTTCCTTATATCATGATAAATATTTATTATTCACGCTAGAATTGTATTAACCGGAAACTTAGTACATGTGTGAATACATAGACAAACAGAGTGTCACTAGTATGTCTCTACTTAACTAGCTCGTTAATCAAAGATGGTTAAGTTTCCTAACCATAGACATGAGTTGTCATTTGATCAACGGGATCACATCATTAGAGAATGATGTGATTGACTTGACTCGTTCCATTAGCTTAGCACTTGATCGTTTAGTTTGTTGCTATTGCTTCCTTCATAACATATACATGTTCCTATGACTATGAGATTATGCAACTCCCGAATACCGGAGGAACACTTTGTGTGCTATCAGACGTCACAACGTAACTGGGTGATTATAAAGATGCTCTATAGGTGTCTCCGATGGTGTTTGTTGAGTTGGCATAGATCGAGATTAGGATTTGTCACTCCGATTGTCGGAGAGGTATCTCTGGGCCCTCTCGGTAATGCACATCAGTATAAGCCTTGCAAGCAATGTGACTAATGAGTTAGTTACGGGATGATGTATTACAGAACGAGTAAAGAGACTTGCCGGTAACGAGATTGAACTAGGTATTGAGATACCGACGATCGAATCTCGGGCAAGTAACATACCGATGACAAAGGGAACAACGTATGTTGTTATGCGGTTTGACCGATAAAAATCTTCGTAGAATATGTGGGAGCCAATATGAACATCCAGGTTTCGCTATTGGTTATTGACCGGAGACGTTTCTCGGTCATGTCTACATAGTTCTCGAACCCGTAGGGTCCGCACGCTTAACGTTCGGTGATGATCGGTATTATGAGTTTATGTGTTTTGATGTACCGAATGTAGTTCGGAGTCCCAGATATGATCATGTACATGACGAGGAGTCTCGAAATGGTAGAGACATAAAGATCGATATATTGGATGACTATATTCGGACACCGGAAGTGTTCCGGGTGGTTTCGGGTAAAACCGGAGTGCCGGAGGGGTTACCGGAACCCCCGAGGGAATTAATGGGCCACCATGGGCCTTAGTGGAGAGAGAGGAGGGAGGCCAGGGTAGGCCGCCCCCCTTGGAGTCCGAATAGGACAAGGGAAGGGGGCGGCACCCCCTTTTCCTTCTCCCTCTCCTTCCTTCCCCCTCTTTCCCCCTTGTTGGAAACCTACTAGGAATAGGATTCCTAGTAGGAATCCTACTTGGGGGCGCGCCCCAGGGGCCGGCCGGCCTCCCCCTTGCTCCTTTATATACGGGGGCAGGTGGGCACCCTAGAACACACAAGTTGATTGCTTTTAGCCGTGTGCGGTGCCCCCCTCCACCATAATCCACCTCGGTCATATTGTTGCAGTGCTTAGGCGAAGCCCTGCGCTGATAACCCACAAGTATAGGGGGTCGCAACAGTTTTCGAGGGTAGAGTATTCAACCCAAATTTATTGATTTGACACAAGGGGAGCCAAAAAATATTCTCAAGTATTAGTAGTTCAGTTGTCAACTCAACCACACCTGGAAAATTTAATATCCGCATCAAAGTATTTAGTAGCAAAGTAGTATGGAAGTAGCGGTAACGGTGGCAAAAGTAACGGTAGCAGTTTTGTAGTAATCGTAACAGTGACAACGGAAAAGTAACTAAGCAAAGATCAATATGTGAAAAGCTCGTAGGCATTGGATCAGTGATGGATAATTATGTCGGATGCGATTCCTCATGCAACAGTTATAACATAGGGTGACACAGAACTAGCTCCAATTCATCAATGTAATGTAGGCATGTCTTCCGAATATAGTCATACGTGCTTATGGAAAAAAAACTTGCATGACATCTTTTGTCCTACCCTCCCGTGGCAGCGGGGTCCTATTGGAAACTAAGGGATATTAAGGCCTCCTTTTAATAGAGTACCGGACCAAAGCATTAACACTTAGTGAATACACGAACTCCTCAAACTAAGGTCATCACCGGGAGTGGTCCCGATTATTGTCACTTCGGGGTTACCGGATCATAACACATAGTAGGTGACTATTGACTTGCAAGATAGGATCAAGAACTCACATATATTCATGAAAACATAATAGGTTCAGATCTGAATTCATGGCACTCGGGCCCTAGTGACAAGCATTAAGCATAGCAAAGTCATAGCAACATCAATCTCAGAACATAGTGGATACCAGGGATCAAACCCTAACAAAACTAACTCGATTACATGATAAATCCCATCCAACCCATCACCGTCCAGCAAGCCTACGATGGAATTACTCACGCACGATGGTGAGCATCATGAAATTGGTGATGGAGGAAGGTTGATGATGACGACGGCGACGGATTCCCCTCTCTAGAGCCCTGAACGGACTCCAGATCAGCCCTCCTGAGAGAGATTAGGGCTTGGCGGCGGCTCCGTATCGTAAAACGCGATGAATCCTTCTCTCTGATTTTTTCTCCCCGAACTTGAATATATAGAGTTGGAGTTGAGGTTGGTAGAGCCTCAGGGGGCCCACGAGACAGGGGGCGCGCCCCAGGGGGGTGGGCGAGCCCTCCAACCTCGTGGATAGGGTGTGGACCCCCTGGTGTTGATTCTTTCGCTGGTATTTTTTATATATTCCAAAAATATTCTCCGTGAAGTTTCAGGTCATTCCGAGAACTTTTATTTCTGCACAAAATTAACACCATGGCAATTCTGCTGAAAACAGCGTCAGTCCGGGTTAGTTCCATTCAAATCATGCAAGTTAGAGTCCAAAACATGGGCAAAAGCGTTTGGAAAAGTAGATACGATGGAGACGTATCAACTCCCCCAAGCTTAAACCTTTGCTTGTCCTCAAGCAAGTCAGTTGACAAACTGAAAGTGATAAAGAAAAACTTTTACAAACTCGGTTTGCTCTTGTTGTTTTAAATATGTAAAGCCAGCATTCAAGTTTTCATCAAAGGTTATGAACTAACCATATTCACAATAACACTTAGGTCTCATGTTTACCCATATCAATGGCATAATCAACTAGCGAGCAATAATAATAAATCTCGGATAACAACAGTTTCTCAAAACAATCATAATATGATATAACAAGATGGTATCTCGCTAGCCCTTTCTAAGACCGCAAAACATAAATGCAGAGCACCTCTGAAGATCAATGACTGACTAGACATTGTAATTCATGGTAAAGGAGATCCAGTCACAGTCATACTCAATGTAAACTAATAGTAATTGATGCAAATGACAGCGGTGCTCTCCAACTGGTGCTTTTTAATAAGAGGATGATGACTCAACATAAAATTAAATAGATAGGCCCTTCGCAGAGGGAAGCAGGGATTTGTAGAGGTGCTAGAGCTCGATTTTTGAAATAGAGATAAATAATATTTTGAGCGGCATACTTTCATTGTCAACATAACAACCGAGAGATCTCGATATCTTCCATGCTACATACATTATAGGCGGTTCCCAAACAGAACGGTAAAGTTTATACTCCCCCACCACCAACAAGCATCAATCCATGGCTTGCCCGAAACAACGGGTGCCTCCAACTAACAACAGTCCTGGGGGAGTTTTTTTTGCAATTTTTTTGATTTGAGCATGGGACTGGGCATCCCAGTTACCGGCCATTTTCTCGTGAGTGAGGAGCGGAGTCCACTCCTCGTGAGAATAACCCACCTAGCATGGAAGATACAGACAACCCTAGTTGATACATGAGCTATTCAAGCATACAAAACAGAATTTCATTTGAAGGTTTAGAGTTTGGCACATACAAATTTACTTGGAACGGCAGGTAGATACCGCATATAGGAAGGTATGGTGGACTCATATGGAATAACTTTGGGGTTTATGGAAGTGGATGCACAAGCAATATTCCCGCTTACTACAAGTGAAGGCTAGAAAGAGACTGGAAAGCGACCAACTAGAGAGCGACAACAATCATGAACATGCATTAAAATTAATCAACACTGAGTGCGAGCATGAGTAGGATATAATTCACCATGAACATAAAAATCATGGATGCTATGTTGATTTTGTTTCAACTACATGCGTGAACATGTGCCAAGTCAAGCCACTCGAACCGTTCAAAGGAGGATACCACCTTATCATACCACATCACAACCATTTTAATAGCATGTTGGCACGCAAGGTAAACCATTATAAACTCGTAGCTAATTAAGCATGGCATGAGCAACTATAATCTCTAATTGTCATTGCAAACATGTTTCATTCATAATAGGCTGAATTAGGAATGATGAACTAATCATATTTACAAAAAGAAGATAGGTCGAGTTCATACCAGCTTCTCTCATCTCAATCAGTCCATCATATATCGTCATTATTGCCTTTCACTTGCACGACCGAACGGTGTGGATAATAATAATAGTGCACGTGCATTGGACTAAGCTGGAATCTGCAGGCATTTAATACAAGGGAGAAGACAAGGTAATATGGGCTCTTGGTTAAATCAACAATAACGCATATTAGAGCCACTTCAACATTTTCATCATGGTCTTCTCCTCTCGACCCCCAAAGAAAAGAAAGGAAGTAAAACTATTTACACGGGAAGGCTCCCAACAAGCAAAAGAAGAACGAGAAATCTTTTTGGGTTTTCTTTTAATTACTACTACAGGCATGGAAAGTAAACTAGCTAAAAGCTACAACTTTTTTTTTGTTTTTCTTAAGGTTTCTCAAACACACAAGAAGAAGGCTTAGAAAAGAAAATAAACTAGCATGGATAGTACAATGAAAAAGTATGAGCACCGACAACTAGCATGAGTGTGTGAACATGAATGTAATGTCAGTGAGAAATACGTACTCCCCCAAGCTTAGGCTTTTGGCCTAAGTTGGTCTATGGCCACGGCTGGCCTGGCGGATATCCAAAGCTGTAACTGGGGTCGTACTGAGATGCAGCAGCTACTGCCTCACGAGCTGCAGCTTGGAGGCGAGCTGCCTCCGTTCTCCTCTCGTACTCGTTCGCCTCCTCCCCGGTTATAACATATCTCCTTTTTGTATGAAAATCAAAGAAAGTAGGAGCAGGGAGAGCAATATGGACAGCGTGGCGTCTGTCGAAGATTAGTCGATACTGGAGGGGCATCCTCTCAATAAACTGATGGCGACCCATAGCATTAAAATCTAGATAAGCGGGAGGTAACTCCATATCATTTTCATGTATGGGTACATCAAGATAATTAGCTAAATGAGTTGCATAAATTCCATCAAACAAATCTCCACTTATACTGTTATGATGCAACCTTCGTGCAACAATAGCCCCCAAGTTATATTGTTTATCTCCTAATACCGCACTCTTGAGGACACTAAGATCTGGAACGCACATGTGACAGGCCTCATCTTTACCGTTAATGCATCTACCTATAAAGAGAGCCAAATAATGTATGGCAGAAAAATGAATGCTCCCTATGGTAGCTTGTGTGATTTCTCTAGATTCCCCGACAGTTATACTAGCAAGAAAGTCTTTATATTCAGATTTGCGAGGTTCACTAACATTACCCCACTGCAGGAGCTTACAAGCAGTATTAAAGTCTTCTAGGTCCATGGTATAAGATTTATCATAAAGATCAAATAGAACATTGTGAGACTTGCGTGATGATGTAAATTTAAACCTTCTCACAAAGGAATCAGTTAGGTAATAGTATTGGGGGAACTTATCTGACACGAAGCCCTCAAGTTCAGCATTACGCACATACGCGTCAAATTCCTCCTTAATGCCTGCTTGGACCATAAAATCTTCTAACGGCCATTCACAAGGCCGTACTTGAGCTTCTCTTGGTAGTTCATTGTCCGGCTCACGTATCGCAAGCCTGGGTCCTTGCTTCTTTGAGGAACCACCTTGGTACATTTTCCTAAACATATTCCTTCCTCTGAAATTTTTAGTGACTCAAAATAAAAGTGAACCAAACTCAACAAGATTGATAGCAACTACTCCCACAAGTGCCTAGAGACTATATCATGCATTGGAACTACTTGGGACCATATAAATTTGACATGCAAGCTCAAGAACAGGGTCACCTAAGCAGCAAAAATTTGCAATAAATAAAGCACTAGAACAAAAACTAATAGGACCATTGGAGGAGTCACATACCGAAGAACAATTCCCCAAAGCAGTTTTGTGAATGAAGCTTTGAGAAAGGAGATCGAAAATGGCAGCAAGATGAGCTAGAACATGAGTTTGAGTTGTGGGGGGGTTTTTTCTGGAGGAAGACGAAGTGTGTGGGTGCAGGAATAAGTGAAGGGGGCCACGTGGGGCCCAGGAGGCAGGGGCGCGCCCTGCACCCTCGTGGCCAGGTGGTTGCCCCCTCTGGTGTGTTCTTAGTGCCAGATATTCTTAAATATTCTACAAAAAATCATATTTCAATTTCAGGACATTTGGAGAACTTTTATTTTCGGGGTATATTTTTATTGCAAGGATAATTCAGAAAACAGACAAAAAAAATACTATTTTTGCTTTATTTAATCTAAATAACAGAAAGTAACAGAAGGGTACAGAGAGTTGTGCTTTCTAACTTCATCCATCTCATGCTCATCAAAAGGAATCCACTAACAAGGTTGATCAAGTCTTGTTAACAAACTCTTTCCGAATAACATGAAACCGGAGAATTTTCGAATAACACTAGGTTACCTCAACGGGGATATGCACGTCCCCAATAATAAGAATATCATATTTCTTCTTGATAGTAGGAAGAGGAAATTCAAAACTTCCAATAGTAATAGTTGGAATTTTTCCAATAGAGTTGATATTGTGGACTTGAGGTTGTTTCCTCGGAAAGTGTACCGTATGCTCATTACCATTAACATGAAAAGTGACATTGCCTTTGTTGCAATCAATAACAGCCCCTGCAGTATTCAAAAAGGGTCTACCAAGGATAATCGACATACTATCGTCCTCGGGAATATCAAGAATAACAAAGTCCGTTAAAATAGTAACGTTTGCAACCACAACAGGCACATCCTCACAAATACCGACTGGTATAGCAGTTGATTTATCGGCCATTTTGAAAGTGCAATCTTGCTCTTAAAGATTATTTTTGATATTGATGACAAATTTACATATAGGGGACTAACCTTGTTTGCTAAGTATATACACAGGTCGTTAGTTCTCTGGTTTTTCTAATGTGCATCATGATCACATCATATGAGATATTACTCAAGAAAATTATCAATGAGGAAAGGAGCAAACAAAGATGAAGCATCGTGCTCTTTTATATTTCTTGAGTAATAGAAATCCCGCACTATTAAGAGGGGATCCGAGGTATAGGTTCAAGGCTTGCTCATACTTTGTCTCACAAGAACTTTTTCACAAAGGACCAAAATCCCTAGCAAAACCCCTTAGCCAAAACCTACTACTCCTGTTTCTCTACACAAACTCCTTGCCGGATCATCCGGACGGAGCCCCAGATCATCCGGGCTAAGCCCGGATCGTCCGGACCTTGCTCCGGATCATCCGGGTAATATGCGCCCTCCATCACAGAACCATGATGGTTGAAGCCGGATCATCCGGACGTTGCCCCGGATCATCCGGGCTGTGCCCGGATCGTCCGGATCCTGTCCCGGATCATCCGGGTAATCTTGCCCCTATTTTCACAGAACCTTGGTGGATGTAGCCGGATTATCCGGCCAGTCATCTGGATCATCCGGGCTCCTCGCAGCTCTTCTACTTCCACTTGCATCCGGGCCTTCAGCCAGATCATCCGGATGGTCTTCCGGATCATCCGGGCAGGTTAATCTCTGTCTAAACGGCTCTAATTTGCTTGTGGTGTAAATAGTCCCTTACCTCTTCGAGATAAGGTTGAATACTTCACTCAAACACACCTCAAGAACACCAGTGCTCCCTCTCCCTTGCTCACACACTAAATCCTAGATCTCGGTTTGATTCTTGTGAGTTTCGAAGAGTTGTTCCAATCAAAAGAAAGATCTTCTCCCTCTCCTTCTTGTGACCGAAGCAAATCGTGAGTTGAGCAAGTCTTGAGCTTTTCCCCTTGGATCTTGTTACTCTTGGAGGTTGGAGACTCCTAGGCGGTAGGAGTCTTTCGGAGAGGAATCGGCCTTTGTGATTACCCCCGGAAAAGTTTGTGAGGGTTTGGAGACCACCCCAAGGTCTACCACTAGTGGTTGAGAAATGCCTCCGTGGTGTTGTCTCAGAGGGAGAATAGGGTGAGCCTTCGTGGTAACATCCACCTCTCTAACGGTGACGTAGCTTCCCTCCAAGGAAGTGAACATCGGCATACATCCTTGTCTCCCGGAGTTGCGGTTATTCCTAACCCTAACTCTCTACCTGTGGTTACTTGTCTCTTAGCACTTACTTATATCATATTGTGCTTGCTTACTTACATACTTGTGTTACTTGCATAGCACTTAGTACTACACTTGCAATTGTTAGGCCCACTTTCATATTCCGCATTATAGCCTAAAATTGCTAAGTCATAATTAAAATTTGTAATTGTACCTATTCACCCCCCTCTAGGTCCATCTCGATCCTTTCAATTGGTATCAGATCCTCGTGCTCTATTCTTGTGGCTTAACCGCCCTAGAGCGAGAGGAACCCCGATGGGACTCCCCTTGTTGTTGATCCGAAGGATAAAGGCGAGGCTTCTTCTGAAGTCAAGACCTTTACTTCTGAGGATCTGGAACGGCCCTTGCTAAGCAAAAGGAGGAGCATGATGCTTCTCTTGAGGCCTTGGTCCAAATGAGGATAGCCACGTTGTCCACGGTGCTTGCACCACTTTCGGGTGGTGCGGCTTCGAGGCCAACTGTGCCTACTCCGTCACTTGGTCAACAACCTCCTAGCAATGAACACTCCAGTGTTCCTTGGCTTTATGCAAGACCCCAAGTTGAGAAACTGAAATATAACCCTCAAGGCAAACCTCCTTTACTTGATGCCACTTCCGATTTTGCCTTGTGGAGAGTTGCTATGCAGGATCATCTTCGATATGGAAATGATGAGATGCTGGAGATCTTGGAGTATGGTTACCATGTGGTTGATCCAAAGAATCCTACACCAAGAGAAATTTATGACAAGAATCTCAATGACACTGCAACCATGTGTATAAGGAGAGGTATGGTTGAAAAGCAAAGGAGACCTTTCATACACATCACAAGTGCCAAGGAACTATGGGAAAGTATTATAAGATCCAAGACCGGTACCTCCACCCTCCGGAGTGCTCAATATGAAATTGCCAAGGGGCAATTGCAAAACTTTTGTATGGAGAAAGGTGAAAATCCCAATCAACTCCTTGAGCGTCTCATGACTCTCACTGCTGACATCGAGTCGTGTGAGTGTGACAAGACACAAGTTGGATTCAACATGACTAAGCGATTCCTTGTGGACAAGTTGCTTCATGCTCTTGCCCCATATCACCATCAAATGGTGTGGGACATAAGACAACACCATGCCTTCAAGGAAATGACTACAGATGACATCATATCCACTTTCCAACTATTTGAAGAGTCGAAGGCAAATGCTACAAAACATCTTGCCATGCATGGTACTCCAACATCAAAGATCAATCTTGCATCAAAGGCCAAGCATGTATGTGAAGATGAGCAAAGTGAAGAAGAAGAAGATGATGATGATGATGAAGATGGTGATGAGGTTGAATCCGATGAGGGCCCTTCATATGAAGACATGGCTCTCTTTGTCAAGAAGTTTAGCGCGGGAAAATTCAAGGGAAGATTTCAAAAGAAGAAAGTAAGAAAATGCTACAACTGTGAAGAAACCAACCACTTCTCCAACGAGTTCCCTTATGAGAAGAGAGAGGATCAACCAAGGTTTCCCAAGACCTTTCCCAAGAAGAAGTTGCCAAATCCTTTGAACTCCAAGCTCAAGAAGAGAGATGGGAAAGCAATGGTTGCTCAAGAAGAATCCGATCCGGATGATGTTAGTGGTGTTGCCGAAGTTGCTCAAGATTCTCAAAACACATTGAGGCTAGTCAACAAGAGTGGTGATGTTGTCACCTACAACTACATGAAGGACTACAAGGGCAACGCTCACAAGTGCCTCATGGCGAAGGCCGTGGTGGAAGATGGAGAGGACCAACACTCTCCTGACAAGGTCAAGGTAACCCCACGATCAAACCCTCCTCTTTTCACTCCTCCTACTCCTAGTGATGAGTATCTTGATGCGGAGGATATTTATGAGGATGATGATATAAATGATCCTATGCTTGCTAAACTAAATAAGTTCATGTGCTCCCTTAAAGGAAAGAAGCTCACTATGTTTCATATGCTTATGGAGATGGTGAGTAAGCACACCATTTCCATTAAGGAACTCGAAACCCTCATCACCGAGGAAAAGGAAAAATATGAAATCCTTGAGCGGAAAGTCCAATATGAGGAAGCACGAAATGATGAACTATGCTTAAAAATTGATGCAAACATTGATGTTCATACTAAAGATCTTGCCTCCTTGAAAAAGGTTATTGACTCTTGCGAAGAGTTGATGAATGATAAAAGTAAGCTTGAGAAGTCTAATGCTTCTCTCTCTAAGGATTGTGAGCTCCTATCCTTGTCCCTCAAGACTAAGGAAGAAGAGCTCACCCTTCTTACAAAGAGTTTTGAGACACTCAAGCTTACTTATCTTGAAACTCTAGCCAAGGCTTACTCTTCTCCTATTATCAATGTTGATGCTTGTACTACTAACTCTAGTAGTGATCTAGCATCTATTCTTGAGGAGAATCGCTTTCTCAAGGCTCAAATCGAGAAAGGGCTCATGACATGTGCCCAAGGGCAAAAGAACCTTAATGAGGTGTTGAGCCAACACAATGAAGTGTTTGCCAAAGAGGGACTCGGGTTTGACCCAAGCACAAGCAAGAAGAAGATGCCCTCTCAAAAGTGCACCACCCTGCTAAAAGAAACTTTTGTACGAGAAGGGCACAAGGAGAAAGGTAAGGTTGTTAGTGGGAAGGCCACAAGGGGCATGCCCACTCTCAACAAGCCAAAAGAGTTCATGCCTCCATCCTATGTACTTCGTAAGACTAAGGATGGAGAAGTTTATGCAAAGTTTGTTGGTCCTCGAAATGCATTTCGGTTTTATGCTGTTTGGGTTCCTAAGACCCTTGTGACTAACTTGAGAGGTCCCATTGCAAAATGGGTGCCTCTAACCAAGTAATAATTGTGTGTAGGTTGCCTTCTCCGGTGGAGTAAAATGGGTGATTGATAGTGGATGTACAAATCATATGACGGAGATAGCAAATTGCTCTACGATTTCATGGAAGCTATTCAACCATTTATGAGCATTATGTTTGGTGGAGGATCAAAAGGACAGGTACTCGGGTTGGGTAAGGTGGCTATCACAAATGACATGTCTCTTGCCAATGTCATGTTTGTCCAATCCCTTAAATATCATTTGCTTTCTGTTCGCCAATTGGCTTCTGTTGGTTATGATACACTATTTGGACTAACGGATGTGAAAGTCTTTAAGAGAGATACTCTCGAAGTGGCCTTTGTTGGAGAGTTGGATGGCAACCTTTACACGGTTGATTTCTCGAAAGAGAGCACATTCCATGCAACTTGTCTAATTGCCAAGGCCGACAAGGGGTGGCTATGGCATCGCCGGCTAGCCCATGTCGGCATGAGAAATCTTCAAGATCTCTTAAAGGGTAATCACATCCTTGGACTAACCAATGTCTCTTTTGAGAAAGATCGTGTGTGTAGTGCATGCATAGCCGGGAAGCAACATCAATCAAAGCACCCACCCAAGAATATTGTGTCTACTTCAAGACCCTTGGAGCTCCTTCATGTGGATCTCTTTGGGCCTCCTTCATGGGATAGTCTTGGTGGGAAAAAGTATGGGCTTGTCATTGTTGATGATTACTCAAGATATACATGGGTCTTCTTCCTCAAGTCCAAGGACGAGACAAAGATCACCTTCATTGATTTTGCCAAGCAAGCTCAACGCAAGTTTGACAAAGAAATCTTAGCAATATGAAGTGATAATGGCTCTGAGTTCAAGAACTACACCTTGGAAGAATTTCTTAGTGATGAAGGGATTGAACATCAATATTCAGCTCCATACACTCCCCAACAAAATGGTGTAGAAGAAAGGAAGAACTGAACACTTGTGGAGATGGCAAGGTCCATGTTGGATGAATACAAGTCGCCACATAGTTTTTGGGCCGAGGCTGTCAACACCGCATGCCATGCATCAAACCGGCTCTTCCTCCGCAAAATATTGGAAAAGACTCCATATGAACTCCTAACCGAGAACAAGCCAAATGTCAAGTACTTTCGCGTATTTGGGTGCAAATGCTTCATCCTCAACAAAAGAGAACGGTTAGGAAAATTTCAATCCAAAACCATTGAGGGCATATTTGTTGGCTATGGATCAAACTCTCATGCCTATAGAGTCTACAACAAATCCAATGGATGTGTTGTAGAAACTTGTGACGTGGTGTTTGATGAATTTAATGGCTCCCATGGGGAGCAAGTTGATCTAAGTGATGTAGGTGAAGAAGATTCTTCTCAAGATATCTTAACCATGGGTGTTGGTGCACTTCTCCCAATGGAACAAGAACCTCATGATGATGAAGAGTAAGATGGAAGCTTCACACATCACCAAACTACATCAACACCCATACCACCACAAGCTCCTATTACTCAACCAATGCCCATAGTTCAACTACAAGTTGATGATCAAGTTCCTCTTCATGATAATCATCAAGAACAAGATCATCCTCAAGGGGAAGAACAAGAGAGTACAATCATTGACAATGAACCTCAACAAATGCAAGAGGAAGAAGAATATTTTCCACCACACATTAATGATCCATATGTTGAGGACGTGGATGATGGACATGAAGTTGAACCTCGCGAAACCTTAACCTCCATCATGCCTTGAGTGGCCGGTCGTGTTGATGTTGATAAAATCATCACCGACATATCGGAAGGTAGAGTCACTCGTAAACAATTGACAAACTTTTGTGCTCACTTCTCGTTTGTGTCTAGTGTTGAGCCGCTCAAGGTACAAGAAGCGTTGATGGACAATGATTGGCTCATTGCTATGCAAGAAGAGTTGAATAGCTTTGAGCGCAACCAAGTGTGGTCATTAGTCAAGAGGCCAACTACGGAACACAACGTCATTGGAACAAAGTGGATTTTCAAGAACAAGCAAGATGAGAATGGTGTAATCATCCGCAACAAGGCAAGGTTAGTGGCACAAGGGTACTCACAAGTTTAAGGTTTGGACTTTGGTGAGACCTTTGCCCCTGTTGGCCGTCTTGAATCCATTCGCATCTTACTTGCTTATGCTGCTTTCAATGGTTTTACATTACATCAAATGGATGTGAAGAGTCCTTTCCTTAATGGTCCTCTACAAGAAGAAGTATATGTATCACAACCACCTGGGTTTGTTGATCCCGATCACAAAGACTATGTGTATAAACTTCATAAGGCTTTGTATGGCCTCAAACAAGCACCTCGTGCTTGGTATGATCATCTTAAGAAGTTTTTACTCGATGATGGTTTTGTGAGAGGGGTGATCAATCCCACTCTTTTTACTAAGAGGGACAAGGGTGATTTGATCTTATGCCAAATCTATGTAGATGATATCATTTTTGGTTCTCCTAACATTCATTTGTGCAAGAAGTTTGCGGCTTCAATGACCAAGAATTTTGAAATGTCACTCAATGCGGATTTGAAGTTCTTCCTCGGATTTCAAATTCAACAATTTCAAGAAGGAATTTTCTTGTCTCAAGCAAAATACCTCAAGGATATCCTAGAGAAGTTTGGCATGTCTGATGCTAGTCCATGTAAGACACCCATGCCAACTAAAATTGCACTCACTGAAGACGCAAATGGTACTCCTTTCGACCCATCTATTTACCGCTCTATGATTGGTTCATTGCTTTATCTTTGTGCATCTAGGCCAGACATCATGTTTAGTGTATGCATGTGTGCTAGATTTCAAGCTTTCCCTAGGGAAAGTCATCATAAGGCGGTTAAGCATATTCTTAGATACCTTGTTCACACCCCAAAGTTGGGTCTATGGTACCCCAAGGATGCTAAGTTTGATCTCATTGGGTACACGGATGCGGATTGGGCTGGAGACAAAGTGGATCGTAAGTCCACCTCCGGCGCATGTCAGTTTCTTGGTCGCTCCTTGTTAAGTTGGTCCTCGAAGAAACAAAATTGTGTTGCTCTCTCCACCGCAAAAGCTGAATACATTGCAACCGCCAGTTGTGCAGCTCAATTACTATGGACGAGGCAAACTTTGAAGGATTACGGTATCACCTACAGACATGTGCCTCTTCTATGTGATAATGAAAGTGCCATCAATATTGCTGAGAATCCCAAAGATCATACCCGCACCAAGCACATTGATATTAGGTATCACTTCTTGAGAGATCATGTGGAGAAGGGTGATATTGACATTGCTCATGTTGGCACAGATATGCAACTTGCAGATATTTTCACCAAGCCATTGGACGAAGCAAGGTTTTGTCAACTTAGGTGTGAACTTGGTATCTTGGAGCTTGACAATATTATGTGAAATCTAGTACCCATTCATGCATTGTCATAATGTCTTGTCTCGATGTAGGCATATATTTAGGGGGAGACACTCAACTCATGAGTACTCTCACTCTACATTATGCATAAATAAAACCAACACTCTCAAAGTCACTATGACACTTATTTTGTGTCCATAGTACTTTACAATGATGGAGTAGTAATTATGGGTCCAAAGTTCAACTCTTTGGTGTCCCAGGTTATGTATACTCAAACATGGTGACTTAGGCTACAACTTTTCTTAGCTGTTTATATGGGTTTGTGATATGTCTTGGATACCATTGATCCTTACACTTATATATCTACATCCATATATATATAAACGTCATCACATCATCATCATTTTAAGCTATCAGCACTCTGGCTGGCCGGATCATCCGGATATCCATTCGGACGTCCGGGCCGTTCCACTCGCTGTACCAGTATACAAGGACATCCGGGCTCCTTTCCGGTCATCCGGACCTATCCGGATCATCCGGGACTACGCCCGGACATCCGGGTGAGTCCTCGCCCTAAGCAGTAAAACATCGGGCTGTGGGGGAGCAGAGGGGTATTCCTCTGTTCTTCGCCCCCAACGACCCCATCCACTCGCCCCCGCCGCCGGCGGCTCGTGGGCTGCCCCGCCGGACCGACCGGCCATCTGGCTGGATCTCGCCGCCTCGCTTTGCCATCGCCTTGATCCACCCCCTCCTCACGCCGTTTCCCCCGGGGGCCGATTGATTCTCCAATCTCGGACCCTCTGTCCCCAAAATCGCCATGGTGGTCGGACGTGGTGGTGCCGGAGCTTCAAGTCGACGTCCAAGGGTCCCTCTCGTGGTACTCCATATGCTCCTCATATTCTATTACCTCCATCTACCCATCTAGGTTTAGTCACTCATCGTGTTGGATCTCTCTCCTATGCATGTACACAGATGCGCGTCGTCAAGCATCGACGGACTCCGAGGATGATGCTCGTCCAATCAAGAAGGCGCCGGGTCGTGCTCGTCCGTCCTATGCCGGGCAGGATGACCCTGACTACGAGGCCGAACTCCACGATGAGGAGCTCGTGCCTGTTCATTCCATGACTAAGTCCAAGAAGAAACAAGCAGCCGGTGCCTCAAGCTCCAAGTTTGCGGCACCTTCTGGCCTCGTCTTGTCCATGGCCAATCCCACCAACCGTGGCCGTCGTGTTGTCAACTATCAGTCCATGGACCCCTCTGAGTATGCTGCTTTAAGGAGTGATGTCAATAAATTTGCCGCCCCGGCCAATGCAACCGATCCTCGTTTTCGCACCTTTGTTCAACAAGACATCTATCAATCAGTCATTGCTCATCTAGGTTTTTCTCCTCAGCATTATGTGAACTTGGATTACATTGAGAAGAATCCAACCAAGTTTGAAGGTGTGTTGGAGAAGATTGATGGCATGGGGCTGCGTCATGCTATGTCTCTTCACTGTGATTGGAATGAGGCTGCCATTCGGCAATTCTATGCCACGTGTCTCTTCCATCCAGATCGCTCTATCACTTGGATGACTCACCACTCTCAGTTCACTGTCTCCTTTGAGGCTTTTGCTGCTGCCTTAGGCATGCTCGGATCTGAGGCCTCTCTTTTCCGGATCCATGAGGTGAACCCCAAGTTTGAGGCCATGCCCATCAGTGCATGTGCTTGCCTCGCCATGCCTACCTCTCAGTTATCCACGGTGTAGCAAAGCAAGGAGCTTAATGATATCTCCATCTTCTGTCTCAAATACCGGTGGCTTTTTTAGTGTATCCTCAACTCCATTGCTCCCAAGAAAGGGGATTGTGGGATGGTTCGGGCCTATAGCATTGACTTGATGTACTACTCGAGGAAGGCTCCCAACCGTCCCATTGACATGGCAGATTTCCTATGGCATGAGATTGGCATGGCTAGTGGTCTGAAGGTTCGTACACTTCCTCATGCCCCCCTCATTCAGAGAGTCATTGACTCGGTTTATCCGTGTTCCATTGTCAAGAGTTCCATGCACTCCTTATGTACTCCGCGTGATGAGTCTTCCAGGGGAAGGCCCCTGCTCCTCCGCATGCCGAGAGCTCTTCTCGCCACACCAAACCTTTCGTGAAGCCTTTTGACCGTCTGGCTCGCTTTATTGGGAAGTCCCATAAAGCTATATTTGATACCTGCCGCTACACCACTACTCAAATTGCTACCGAGGAGGTTCGCCATATCTCGGAGGCAAATGCACTTAGGGCTCATCTTCGTGCGCGCCCTGGCAGTCCTGTTGAGCCTGATGAGCCCATTCCTGATCGGCTTCCTCTTCCGGAGGTTGACTTTCCTTCTGCCACTGATTTTCCGGAGTTCTTCCTTGCACCTGCTGATCTGAGTGAGGGTGATGATGATGATGAGGATGCCGAGTGATCCTCCTACTTTCTCGGCCGTCTTTCCCTTTTCGGTACTTGCAGCCAAGGGGGAGATGTAATTCTTAAGAGTATAAGTGTGAGTCTGCTATGTTTATTGAGCTCTAGTTATTAGACTCTGTATTATTATTATTGTAATGTTCCTTGGTCATGTGTTATGCTACCTTATATGAGTCTATGCTAATATGTAAGACCTTGGTCATGTGTTATGCTACCTTATATGAGTCTTTGCTACTATGTAAGAGCTTAAGTATGCTATCCTCTGTGGCTATCTTCATTCGTTGCTATCATTGCCTATGTTAATTTTAATGGTGTATGACTACACTACTGTTCCAACATCTTATTCGTATGAGGGTATCCTCACCATATGTGCATGATTTTGTATGTTATCATTTCATTCCTATGCATACTTTAAGGGGGAGCTCTCTCTAAAACACATCCCTGCATATATTAAGGGGGAGCTCTTCCTAAAAACACATACCGGACTACTCTCCTAAAATTATTCGCATCACATTTCACTTGTTAAGTGCTATATGTAGTTTGTCATCAACTACCAAAAAAGGGGGAGACTGAAAGTGCAATCTTGCTCTTAAAGATTTTTTTTGATATTGATGACAAATTTACATATAGGGGACTAACCGTGTTTGCTGAGTATATACACAGGTCGTTAGTTCTCTGGTTTTTCTAATGTGCATCATGATCACATCATATGAGATATTACTCAAGCAAATTATCAATGAGGAAAGGAGCAAACAAAGATGAAGCATCATGCTCTTTTATATTTCTTGAGTAATAGAAATCCCGCACTATTAAGAGGGGATCCGAGGTATAGGTTCAAGGCTTGCTCATACTTTGTCTAACAAGAACTTTTTCACAAAGGACCAAAATCCCTAGCAAAACCCCTTAGCCAAAACCTACTACTCCTGTTTCTCTACACAAACTCCTTGTCGGATCATCCGGACGGAGCCCCAGATCATCCGGGTTAAGCCCGGATCGTCCGGACCTTGCTCCGGATCATCCGGGTAATGTGCGCCCTCCATCACAGAACCATGATGGTTGAAGCCGGATCATCCGAACGTTGCCCCGGATCATCCGGGCTGTGCCCGGATCGTCCGGATCCTGTCCCGGATCATCCGGGTAATCTTGCCCCTATTTTCACAGAACCTTGGTGGATGTAGCCGGATCATCCGGCCAGTCATCCGGATCATCCGGGCTCCTCGCAACTCTTCTACTTCCACTTGCATCCGGGCCTTCAGCCAGATCATCCGGATGGTCTTCCGGATCATCCGGGCAGGTCAATCTCTGTCTAAACGGCTCTAATTTCCTTGTGGTATAAATAGTCCCTTACTTCTTTGAGATAAGCTTGTACACTTCACTCAAACACACCTCAAGAACACCAGTGCTCCCTCTCTCTTGCTCACACACTAAATCCTAGATCACGGGTTGATTCTTGTGAGTTTCGAAGAGTTGTTCCAATCAAAAGAAAGATCTTCTCCCTCTCCTTCTTGTGACCGAAGCAAATCGTGAGTTGAGCAAGTCTTGAGCTTTTCCCCTTGGATCTTGTTACTCTTGGCGGTTGGAGACTCCTAGCGGTAGGAGTCTTTCGGAGAGGAATCGACCTATGTGATTACCCCCGGAAAAGTTTGTGAGGGTTTGGAGACCACCCCAAGGTCTACCACTAGTGGTTGAGAAACGCCTCCGTGGTGTTGTCTCAAAGGGAGAATAGGGTGAGCCTTCGTGGCGTTGGTGTGCCTTCGTGGTAACATCCACCTCTCTAACGGTGGCGTAGCTTCCCTCCAAGGAAGTGAACATCGGCATACATCCTCGTCTCTCGGAGTTGCGGTTATTCCTAACCCTAACTCTCTACCTGTGGTTACTTGTCTCTTAGCACTTACTTATTTCATATTGTGCTTGCTTACTTACATACTTGTGTTACTTGCATAGCACTTAGTACTACACTTGCAATTGTTAGGCCCACTTTCATATTCCGCATTATTGCCTAAAATTGCTAAGTCATAATTAAAATTTGTAATTGTACCTATTCACCCCCCTCTAGGTCCATCTCGATCCTTTCACATTTGCAAAGATATTTCAATAGGTGTCAACTGTAGGGGAACGCAGCAGAAAACAAAAAATTTCCGACCTCCGCACCAGCCCAGGACCACTATGGAGACTGCATACATGGTTTGATCTTTTTCGTTACCGACTCATAGCGCAGCGGGAAGTAGAGTCGATGACGATCGGCGGTGCAGATCCCCGCAGCTAGGATTTACAACCTCCCAACCGCGAGGATGTATACCCTCATCTGCTCCTCAGACAGCCCTCCAGGAGGCGGTCGAACAGCCCCCCGGACGGTGTCGCGGACAGCCCTTCGGGAGGACCTTCGAAACTCGAACGGTCACTTGGACAGCCCTTCGGGAGGACCTTCGAAACTCGGACGGTCACACGGACAGCCCTTCGGGAGGCACTCACGAACTAAGACCAAAACTACGATCTCTCTACAGAGTTGCACACATACGGTGTCATCTATCCGGCAGGGATTCGCCGTCCAGAACTAGTTCCTACCGGAACCCAGACAGCCTTACGGCTCTACGAAACTCTTTTCGTGGGAGGGAGAGAAGAAGCCAGATAATGCATGGCATGTGTATGAGAGCAAGGGATGAGTGTGGAGGGCTGCCCCTCCACCTCTATTTATAGGAAATCCCAAGGGGGTAGGGTAGTTTCACAAAAAACCCAAAATGCACATGAATGAAGTCCTTCCACAAGGACCTAGGAGTGAAACCAAGGAACAAGAGGGTCCCCAAGGGGGGATACCCCATGTGGCCGGCCACACCCCCATGAGGAGCCCAAAAAATGGCTCCTATCCATCCATGTCATCCCCAAGATCTTTTGGAGCAAAGCCCCAAAAGGTGGCTTTCCATAAAGTAACCATAAAGCTGATTTTCACTATTCACGACGACATTTTTCAGCGTCTGATCGAACTGAAAATATTTATGTGGGCTAAGAACATTTCCAGTACCCACTAAAATGATTTTCAACGCGTTCTGAAACAATTCCGGTTTTAGTGATTTTCATCTGCGAAACGCATCTGAAGTGGCTCCGGCAGCTCCGGAACATTTCCGGTTTTTATCTCAGAAAATTCCAAAAAGCTTCCAGAATGATTTTGGCATCCTCCAAGAATTATCAGGCATGTGCCGAAACCAATTTGACTTAATGGTGTATCCCGAAACAACTTTTCGGTATCATCGAAACTTATCCGATGACCTCTCTCTGCGGTACGATTCCGCTGTCCGAAACTTTTCGGTGTCCGAAACTTTTTCGGTGATTTTCTCTCAGACTCCCTGTCTAGTATTCAGCAGATAGATGACCCTTAAGCGTGTGACCCTATAGGTTCGGTGAAGTATAGACATGACCCGGAACCCCTTCCGATCAATGATCAACATCGGAGCCGTGGACACCCATATTGACCCCTATACCCACACGAATAAATATTCGAGTGAACCTCCAGTTGCCGTGTGCTATTCCTGTTGCTTCGCGATATGTTACAAATACCCGAGGTGAGACATGTTGGCATTCCCGTGGATCAACAACTTGTCCACTATGCTAGTTACCTCGTTACCGGTATTGTTCTCTTTTCTCGTTATCGTGTTCCGGCATCCCCGTGATCAAATCACAAAGTGTCTGGCCAGACGATGATGGATACCGTAACACCTAGAGGGCCCAGAGATATCTCTCCATCGTCGGAGGAGCAAATCCCAATCTTGAGCTATCAAGTTACTTGACACACTTTTCCATGAACCCGTAAGCCGCCGTAATAGCCACCCATTTACGGATGACGTTTAACAAAACCCAAAGTTCATGAAGCAAGCATGAAGAAACTCGATACTCTCATGGTCTAAGGAATCATGCAAACGTTAACCATCTCTGTGTTATGTACCAATAAACTTGTGACGAATGAATCTCATAGCATAACATCATGCCGGGTCGATTCAACACAAATGTTCTCTTAACATTATGCCCTCAAGGTTGCTGACATAGACATGCCCATGATCAGGAAAACATAACCATCATGCAACACTTGAGCTAGTCTTAGAGGCCAGACTAGGAATACATTTTACCGTTTATTATTCCACACGTGCATATGAGTCTTCCTCCGAGCCTCGTGGTTATTGCAGACTCGAGAACCATAGCAGTTATAGCATGGAACATAAACATAATTATGAACTCGGAGATAAATAATATAATTTATTATTGCCTCTAGGGCATATCTCCTACAGACTCCCACTTGCACTAGAGTCAATAATCTAGTTAATGCTAATGCACTTTACACCTGTGGCACACCGGTGTAAATATGCTTCGCTTGTGGTATAGCCTGATGTCCAACAGATCTGACGACTTCAGTTCCGTGTGTATCTTTGCATGTCCTCGCGTTTTCACGTTTTCACAAAATTCATATTTTGTGTGGACTTGGCTTTGTATGTATGTGAATCACAGGTCGAACCTGGATTCCTCAGACTGAGTTATGGAGCAACTACCTGCAGTAGTGTCCCATTGTCAAAATCCATCTTGGAACTATACTAAGTTCATGAATGAACTATATGATTCAACATCTTCTTTGTCGCTTCTAAAGCGTCAACATACTTAGCCCTTGTTATAGAATTCGCCACAGTAACTAGTTTGAACAAATTCCAACTAACTGTGCCACCACATTGTGTGTTACACAAAACCCTTAACTTAAATCGAAAATCACACGGTGAAAAGATGAAGACTATCGATGTAACATTTTACAACAAACTCTTCATGATCTCCGCTTGCAAGAAAACATATCATCAGTACTTACTCTAGTACTCAATGACATCTTTCACTGTTGTCCCACGATCAGTACTTTGATCACTTTAGTATCCATACTCGCAACACCTTGGGAGTATCGAACATATCTGGTTGTTTTACATACCATGGAATACATGATTAATCCAAACACAAAAGTGTGTGGAATCTGCATCATGTATTTTACTCATCAGTGTTTTGGGACACCGAGTCTTGCAAAAACTCCTTCCATGTGACTTTGGCAAGAATCACTCCTTGGCGTTTTAAATGCTAAAAGGTTTTAGCATCTTGTCAATATGTATTCATTGCTTAGCCCCATTAGGTAAATCTATCTCCATAGATCATCATGCCTAATATTGAGGCTATTTAGCCTAAGCACTTCATCGAAAAACTATTTTCAAATGAAGTCCTAATTCGTGTCAAGAAATTTATTTCCAATTACCAATGTGCCAAGCACATAAGGTTTTTAGAAATATTATTACGCTCCCACTTACTTTCTTGAATTACAAGCATCTTCGTTACCCATTGATGAAGTCAAAACCCCTTTGACCATTTCATCAAAACACGAAGATTCCAACTCCATTTTGCTCTCTTCTGTCCATTGCTGGAACTCTGAAGTTTGCATACCTACTAGCATCCTCTGGATCGACAAATTACTTTGGACTGTATCATATACAAGTCCTAGCTTTCATTTCCATCAGATGGAAATCCTTTTATCATCCATGTTTCATATCTCATGATTGAAATATGTATTAATTGCTAGTTCAACCCGAACCGACTTTAAGCATCGCTACGATGAAAACAACCTCATCGTAGTCAACTCTTGAACTTGTTATTTCAACAAGTCGAGCTTTATGGATAAAACATTTTTATCCATATCAGTTTTAAGTTCCATAAATATTCGTTAGACTCTAAGTCTTCCGAAAGGTGTATCAAGGTTTTAATCTTGAATCACTTATATGGAAACTAACTTGGGTTGTATTGGCATTTAGCCAATTCCGGAGTCAGGGCCCATCAACGCTTCCTTGTGTATCGTAGGTATAATGTTGTCTAACAACAATATCTCGTTTGCGCACCTGAGAGGTTTGCACGAGCCTTGCCTACGTGGTTCAGCTGCAAGTTCGACCGAAGTTCATACATTTTATTGTAGAGACTTCCGTATCAGTCGCAGTAGGAAACTCTGGAATTACTTCCAAGGTCTCTTGCCTTTGATCTGATGACTTAGATACTGTTTATCTCGTCGAGTTGCACTATTCTCCCACTCACCTTTTTGAAAGAACCATTCTCTTTAAAAGCACACCGTTTCGCGGCAAAACTATTTGCCTCGGTATAGTGAGGGAGGAATACCCAACATTTTGGTATAACCTACAAAGTAGCACTTGTCTGATTTGGAATAGGTTTGTAACCTTTTACACAAGCCCCATATTCCAAATGTTAAGAAAAGATATAACATGGTTGGGCGTACCATACCATGGCTTCATTTCAACAGACCCGATGTAGCTCTTTTCAGTGTAAAAGCCGCAGTCTCTAAAGCATCACTTTAAAAAGGATAATGGCAAATTTATTTATGTCATCTTTGACCTTACCATGTCATAAATGGTTAGATTACATCTCCATGGACTTTTCACTTGCAGTGGTGTTCCGGGAGGTGCAAGTTATGAAACCCCTTTCACAACTCATCAGACATTCGCTAAACATGTAACTCAAATATTCCTTTGTGCAATCAAATTGCAGAAACATAATTTTCTTGTTACAATAACTTCTACTTCATTTTTGAAAACCTTTCGAATGATTTCAAAAGATCCAGACTTACGTCTCATCAAGTAAATATCCATATATCTACTTGAGTCATTTCTGAAGATAAATAAATCCACCACTAACAACACTTATCGGACTACACACATCAAATGTATGATCACTAATAAGTTTGTTGTTTGTTCCTTATTGCCTGTGAACGGTATTTTAGTCACTTCACTTTTCGGAGGAAAGTTAAGTGTCAGATGATTCAAAATCAAAAAGACTTCAAAATCCATCATAATGGAATTTTCCATGCGGGTTTCTCCAATGTGACCAAATGTAGTGCCACACTTGTGTGGTATTCTTTTAGTCTTGCGACATTTAGCGTCAGCGTTATGGATGTATCATATTACCCTCAATATTCATAACATACGTCCCATCTTGGATGGAAGCATGGCCCTTCATGTTATTCATAATACTTAACAACAACTGTTGTTTTTATGAACAACTCTTTTGCAACAAACATTGTGCAATGGGCTAGAGTGTATGAAACTCTAAAATGAATTATGAAAGTAAACCCAGAGGTATTGTATTATTATCAATATTCATAACATACATCTCATTCATAATGAAAGTATGGCCCTTGTGTTATTCATAACATCGAACATAAAAGGTTCTCTTATGAACAACCTTCTTGCAAGATACCTTATGCAATGGGCTAGAGTTTGTAAAACTCTAAATGATATGAAAATAAATACAGACGGCAATACACCGATGGAAGGTATAGTAACATTTACTATGTTCCCTGTGTATACCTTAACCTCATTTCTGGCTAGTCTTTTTAGGCCACAGTAGCTCTTACAGTGATTCGCAATTGAATGCAATCGAGCGGGTATCTTTGTGATTAACTCACAATACCCAAGAATTAGTGATTAACATGTTTAACCATAATTCCCAAGAACTATATCTTTGACCAGCCTACTATACAACAAAAACTTGTATGACATTCATACATGAGCTGGATATTCGAGTCATCTTTCTTTCTGCCTTTTTACTTCTAACAGTTTAACTTTTAGTATTTCTCCTACTCGCAAAAGAAGCACCCAACTTAAGAGTGGCGTTAGCCCCGGACTTCCTAGGCGTGTAAGTCATACTAACACCCTTTGGACACTTCCTTTCTCTTTAAGTTGTTGTTTTATTCACCTTTCATTATATGACAGGCGTTCTTCTGGATCCCTTTCCCAACAGTCAAATGCATAGTAAACACTTTTACTAATACTTGCAAACAAACATTGCTTTGTTTGTATCTGAAAATAATTTTCAGTTCCATGAATATCATATAACTATCCCAACTTTCGAAGTTTGGGTTTCATGGAAGGAAACATATTGCACTTGACTGAAACGGAATTATAGCTTTTGGATCGAAGGACGAGAGTCACATGATCCATAGCTTTAGCGGGAGGATATGGAAAGCATGCGATAGGACAAAGTCCTTCTCGGCACTTCTGAGGACAATCCTCATATTACGTTACCAATCGTAAAGTTTTAACCAGATATTTAACAGTTATTCAATTTTAATAGGGAAGGTGGAAACGCGAGCCATTATTCTACAACTATTTTGCAAGAAACACTTAGACACTGTTCATAATTAATTGCACTGAGAATTAAACATGTTAATTCAACAGTGCGCTCCCACTCAAATCAATATCTCTCACAATTAATTTTGAGTGATACAAGATCCAGACTTCAATTCATCGCCATAGAATCATCATCTCATAACGGGAATTTTAATCGGTAGGCCAACTTGCCGATCACATCTCTATGTGACTCTTGCTCATCTTTCGATGCGTGTGTTCCGAGCTCAGGACGATCCTGCCATGAACGTCAAGACAACCAAGTGATCTTGCTGCGAGGTCTGACCTCACCCGCCTCACACTTCTCTAATCGTTCGTACCCATGCATCCATGGCGCCGAAAAGATAGGTGTCGTGACGGTGCTACACTTGGGAGAACACTAACTACTTGATATTTTAAGTGAGAGATCACCCTAATAAAAGCGACTACCGCGCAATCAAGAAGGGTGCATCATAAGGGATAAACATCTCAGGCAATTCATAATAGCATGATATGGTATAGCCCTTTCTGACGGAGAAGTATTTCATTTCTTCGTCTTCGGCATTCGCGTCGGTGGTCACCTTCACGAAGATTGCCACCACCTTGTCGATGCACCAGATAATATTGCTATCTCTATAGCTAACAAAATAATGCATTACAACAAGGTTGACACGCAGGTCATTAAAATGCAATCATATGACTCTAGCCATCATGCCGAATCATGACACGCAGGTCATGTTAATCAAATTACATCATATAGTCATCTCATACATAATCGAATTAGTATGAGCACTGCTATACCACATCACATGCACATCCTGCAAAACCAAGTTAGACGCCTCTAATAGGTTTATGCAAAATTTTATTTTACGTGGCTTCTAAGGTTTTGACTTAAACCGCAGCTACCAACGTTTTATCATCAAGTATGATTATTCAGGTTGCTAGATTAACATCTCGGGGTGTATGAAACACGGGATAATTAAATCTCGAGCCCCATACTAAACTTCGTCATACGCATGACCCCCGTGCAGATCATATCTGCAATGCCCTTTCATCTGCGAATTTTCATCTTTCTTTTGACTACGGCAGAACCCAAAGAACTGATAGCACTTCCATGATCAATCAGGATCACGGATTGCCAGAACTTTG
Source organism: Triticum aestivum (assembly GCF_018294505.1). NCBI lineage: Eukaryota > Viridiplantae > Streptophyta > Magnoliopsida > Poales > Poaceae > Triticum > Triticum aestivum. Next base: position 72,341,422 of record NC_057796.1, read on the forward strand.
TCAAATTCCACCATGCTGTCTCGAGATTGAGCAAACGCAAATTCTAGGGAAGCAACAAGAACCTCGGGTAACAGATTTCATCTGTCACCCGCATAAATAATTTTCAGCAATAGATCTCATCTACTACCTAATTATATTATGCAATACCCATACATCTCCATGTATTCTAGATCGAAACCTGCATCTACGCATAGCACGGCTCTTGATGCCACTGTAGGGGAACGCAGCAGAAAACAAAAATTTTCCGACCTACGCACCAGCCCAGGACCACTATGGAGACTGCATACATGGTTTGATCTTTTTCGTTACCGACTCATAGCGCAGCGGGAAGTAGAGTCGATGACGATCGGCGGTGCAGATCCCCGCAGCTAGGATTTACAACCTCCCAACCACGAGGATGTATACCCTCATCTGCTCCTCAGACAGCCCTCCAGGAGGCGGTCGAATAGCCCCCCGGACGGTGTCGCGGACAGCCCTTCGGGAGGACCTTCGAAACTCGAACGGTCACTCGGACAGCCCTTAGGGAGGACCTTCGAAACTCGGACGGTCACACGGACAGCCCTTCGGGAGGCACTCATGATCTAAGACCGAAACTACGATCTCTCTACAGAGTTGCACACATACGGTGTCATCTATCCGGCAGGGATTCGCCGTCCAGAACTAGTTCCTGCCGGAACCCAGACAGCCTTACGGCTCTACGAAACTCTTTTCGTGGGAGGGAGAGAAGAAGCCAGATAATGCATGGCATGTGTATGAGAGCAAGGGATGAGTGTGGAGGGCTGCCCCTCCACCTCTATTTATAGGAAATCCCAAGGGGGTAGGGTAGTTTCACAAAAAACCCAAAATGCACATGAATGAAGTCCTTCCACAAGGACCTAGGAGTGAAACCAAGGAACAAGAGGGTCCCCAAGGGGGGATACCCCATGTAGCCGGCCACACCCCCATGAGGAGCCCAAAAAATGGCTCCTATCCATCCATGTCATCCCCAAGATCTTTTGGAGCAAAGCCCCAAAAGGTGGCTTTCCATAAAGTAACCATAAAGCTGATTTTCACTATTCACGACGACATTTTTCAGCGTCTGATCGAACTGAAAATATTTATGTGGGCTAAGAACATTTCCAGTACCCACTAAAATGATTTTCAACGCGTTCCGAAACAATTCCGGTTTTAGTGATTTTCATCTGCGAAACGCATCTGAAGTGGCTCCGGCAGCTCCGGAACATTTCCGGTTTTTATCTCAGAAAATTCCAAAAAGCTTCCAGAATGATTTTGGCATCCTCCAAGAATTATCAGGCATGTGCCGAAACCAATTTGACTTAATGGTGTATCCCGAAACAACTTTTCGGTATCATCGAAACTTATCCGATGACCTCTCTCTGCGGTACGATTCCGCTGTCCGAAACTTTTCGGTGTCCGAAACTTTTTCGGTGTCCGAAACTTTTTCGGTGATTTTCTCTCAGACTCCCTGTCTAGTATTCAGCAAATAGATGACCCTTAAGCATGTGACCCTATAGGTTCGGTGAAGTATAGACATGACCCGGAACCCCTTCCGATCAATGATCAACATCGGAGCCGTGGACACCCATATTGACCCCTATACCCACACGAATAAATATTCGAGTGAACCTCCAGTTGCCGTGTGCTATTCCTGTTGCTTCGCAATATGTTACAAATACCCGAGGTGAGACATGTTGGCATTCCCGTGGATCAACAACTTGTCCACTATGCTAGTTACCTCGTTACCGGTATTGTTCTCTTTTCTCGTTATCGTGTTCCGGCATCCCCGTGATCAAATCACAAAGTGTCTGGCCAGACGATGATGGATACCATAACACCGAGAGGGCCCAGAGATATCTCTCCATCGTCGGAGGAGCAAATCCCAATCTTGAGCTATCAAGTTACTTGACACACTTTTCCATGAACCCGTAAGCCGCCGTAATAGCCACCCATTTACGGATGACGTTTAACAAAACCCAAAGTTCATGAAGCAAGCATGAAGAAACTCGATACTCTCATGGTCTAAGGAATCATGCAAACGTTAACCATCTCTGTGTTATGTACCAATAAACTTGTGACGAATGAATCTCATAGCATAACATCATGCCGGGCCGATTCAACACAAATGTTCTCTTAACATTATGCCCTCAAGGTTGCTGACATAGACATGCCCATGATCAGGAAAACATAACCATCATGCAACACTTGAGCTAGTCTTAGAGGCCAGACTAGGAATACATTTTACCGTTTATTATTCCACACGTGCATATGAGTCTTCCTCCGAGCCTCGTGGTTATTGCAGACTCGAGAACCATAGCAGTTATAGCATGGAACATAAACATAATTATGAACTCGGAGATAAATAATATAATTTATTATTGCCTCTAGGGCATATCTCCTACATCAACTTATTCAAATCAAGTCTACGATATAAAGAGAGAGGCATAACACTAACACCGGCTCCAAGATCACATAAAGCAGTTTTAACATAGTTTCTTTTAATGGAGCATGGTATAGTTGGTACTCCTGGATCTCATAGTTTCTTTGGTACTCCACCCTTAAAAGTATAATTAGCAAGTATGGTGGAAATTTCAGCTTACGGTATCTTTCTTTTATTTGTAACAATATCTTTCATATACTTAGCATAAGGATTCATTTGAAGCATATCAGTCAAACGCATACGCAAGAAGATAGGTCTAATCATTTCAGCAAAGCGCTCAAAATCCTCATCGTCCTTTTTCTTGGATGGTTTAGGAGGAAAAGGCATGGGTTTCTGAACCCATGGTTCTCTTTCTTTACTATGCTTCCTAGCAACAAAGTCTCTCTTATCATAACGTTGATTCTTTGATTGTGGGTTATCAAGATCAACAGCAGGTTCAATCTCTACATCATTATTATCGCTAGGTTGAACATCATCATGAACATTATCACTAGGTTCATGTTCATTACCAAATTGTGTTTCAGCATCAGAAATAGAAATATCATTGGGATTCTCAGGTGTGTCAACAACAGGTTCACTAGAAGCATGCAAAGTCCTATCATTTTTCTTTTTCTTCCTCTTAGAAGGACTAGGTGCATCAACATTAGTTCTCTGAGAATCCTGCTCAACTCTCTTAGGGTGGCCCTCAGGATACAAAGGTTCCTGAGTCATTTTACCCCCTCTAGTCATAACTCTAACAACATTATCATTTTTCTTATTATTTAATTCATTGAGCAAATTATTCTGAGCTTTAAGCACTTGTTCTACTTGAGTGGTGACCATAGAAGCATGTTTACTAATAAGTTTAAGTTCACCTTTAACTCTAGACATGTAATCACTCAAGTGTTCAATCATATAAGCATTATGTTTCAATTGTCTACCAACATAAGCATTGAAGTTTTCTTGTTTGACAATAAAATTATCAAACTCATCTAGGCATTGACTAGCAAACTTGGTAGACGGGATTTCACCCTTATCAAATCTATAGAGAATTTACCTCTACTACCCGTGTCGGGTTATTCAGACCATGTATTTCTTCAATAGGTGGTAAATTCTTAACATCTTCAGCTTTAATACCTTTTTCTTTCATAGATTTCTTTGCCTCTTGCATATCTTTAGGACTGAGAAATAGAATGCCCCTTTTCTTCGGAGTTGGCTTAGGAGTTGGTTCAGGAAGTGTCCAATTATTCTCATTACTCAACATATTATTCAATAGCAATTCAGCTTGATCAACAGTTCTCTCCCTGAAAACACCCAGCACAACTATCCAGGTGGTCTCTGGAAGCATCGATTAGTCCATTATAAATGATATCAAGTATTTCATTTTTCTTGAGAGGATGATCAGGCAAAGCATTAAGTAATTGGAGAAGCCTCCCCCACGCTTGTGGGAGATTCTCTTCTTCAATTTGCACAAAATTATATATTTCCCTTAAAGCAGCTTGTTTCTTATGAGCGGGGAAATATTTAGCAGAGAAGTAATAAACCATATCCTGGGGACTACGCACACAACCAGGAGTAAGAGAATTAAACCATATTTTAGCATCACCCTTTAATGAGAACGGAAATAACTTAAGGATATAGTAGTAACGAATTTTTTCCTAATGAGTAAATAGGGTGGCTATATCATTCAATTTAGTAAGATGTGCCACAATAGTTTCAGATTCATAGCCATAAAAAGGATCAGATTCAACCAAAGTAATTAACTCAGGATCAACAGAGAAATCATAATCCTTATCAGAAATACAGATAGGTGAAGTAGCAAAAGCAGGGTCATATTTCATTCTAGCATTCAGAGACTTTTCTTTCAGCTTAGCTAACAGTTTCTTAAGATCATATATATCTTTGCAAGCAAAAAGATCTCTAGCAGTTTCTTCATCCATAACATAACCCTCAGGTACATCAGGTAATTCATATCTAGGGGGAGAATCTTCATCATCACTTTCATCAATATTATTAGTTTCAATAATTTCATTCTCTCTAACCCTAGCAAGTTGTTCATCCAGAAATTCAACTAATGGCACAGTATTATCAAGCATAGAAGTAGTTTCATCATAAGCATCATGCATAGCAGAAGTGGCATCATCAATATCATGCGACATATCAGAATCAATAGCAGGAGTAGGTTTCGGTGTCGCAAGTTTACTCAAAACAGAAGGTGAATCAAGTGCAAAGCTAGATGACAGTTCCTTACCTCCCCTCGTAGTTGAGGGATAAATCTTGGTTTTTTCGTCTTTTAAGTTCCTCGTAGTGATCAACAGATATAAATCACAAGTGACTCAAAGAATAGAGCTATGCTCCCCGGCAACGCCGCCAGAAAATAGTCTTGATAACCCACAAGTATAGGGGGTCGCAATAGTTTTCGAGGGTAGAGTATTCAACCCAAATTTATTGATTCGACACAAGGGGAGCCAAAGAATATTGTCAAGTATTAGCAGTTGAGTTGTCAATTCAACCACACCTGAAAAACTTAATATCTGCAGCAAAGTATTTAGTAGCAAAGTAGTATGGAAGTAACGGTAATGGTGGCAAAAGTAACAGTAGCAGTTTTGTAGTAATCGTAACAGTGACAACAAAAAAGTAACTAAGCAAAGATCAATATGTGAAAAGCTCGTAGGCATTGGATCAGTGATGGATCATTATGTCGGATGCGATTCCTCATGCAACAGTTATAACATAGGGTGACACAGAACTAGCTCCAATTCATCAATGTAATGTAGGCATGTATTCCGAATATAGTCATACATGCTTATGGAAGAGAACTTGCATGACATCTTTTGTCCTACCCTCCCGTGGCAGCGGGGTTCTATTGGAAACTAAGGGATATTAAGGCCTCCTTTTAATAGAGTACCGGACCAAAGCATTAACACTTCGTGAATACATGAACTCCTCAAACTAAGGTCATCACCGAGAGTGATCCCGATTATTGTCACTTCGGGGTTACCGGATCATAACACATAGTAGGTGACTATTGACTTGCAAGATAGGATCAAGAACTCACATATATTCATGAAAACATAATAGGTTCAGATCTGAATTCATGGCACTCGGGCCCTAGTGACAAGCATTAAGCATAGCAAAGTCATAGCAACATCAATCTCAGAACATAGTGGATACTAGGGATCAAACCCTAACAAAACTAACTCGATTACATGATAAACCCCATCCAACCCATCACCGTCCAGCCAACCTACGATGGAATTACTCACACACAATGGTGAGCATCATGAAATTGGTGATGGAGGAAGGTTGATGATGATGATGGCGACGAATTCCCCTCTCCCGAGCCCCGAACGGACTCCAGATCAGCCCTCCCAAGAGAGATTAGGGCTTGGCGGCGGCTCCGTATCGTAAAATGCGATGAATCCTTCTCTCTGATTTTTATCCCGAACGTGAATATATAGAGTTGGAGTTGAGGTTGGTGGAGCCTCAGGGGGCCCACGAGATAGGGGGCGCGCCCTCCACCCTCGTGGACAGGGTGTGGACCCCCTAGTGTTGATTCTTTCGCCGGTATTTTTTATATATTCCAAAAATATTCTCCATGAAGTTTCAGGTCATTCCGAGAACTTTTATTTCTGCACAAAAATAACACCATGGCAATTCTGCTGAAAACAGCGTCAGTCCGGGTTAGTTCCATTCAAATCATGCAAATTAGAGTCCAAAACAAGGGCAAAAGCGTTTGGAAAAGTAGATACGATGGAGACGTATCAACTCCCCCAAGCTTAAACCTTTGCTTGTCCTCAAGCAATTCAGTTGACAAACTGAAAGTGATAAACAAAAACTTTTACAAACTCTGTTTGTTGTTGTTGTTGTTGTAAATATGTAAAGCCAGCATTCAAGTTTTCATCAAAGATTATGAACTAAGCATATTCACAATAACACTTAGGTCTCATGTTTACTCATATCAATGGCATAATCAACTAGCGAGCAATAATAATAAATCTCGGATGACAACACTTTCTCAAAACAATCATAATATGATATAACAAGATGGTATCTTGCCAGCCCTTTCTGAGACTGCAAAACATAAATGCAGAGCACCTCTGAAGATCAAGGACTGACTAGACATTGTAATTCATGGTAAAGGAGATCCAGTCACACTCATACTCAATGTAAACTAATAGTAATGGATGCAAATGACAGCGGTGCTCTCCAACTGGTGCTTTTTAATGAGAGGATGATGACTCAACATAAAATTAAATAGATAGGCCCTTCGCAGAGTGAAGCAGGGATTTGTAGAGGTGCCAGAGCTCGATTTTTGAAATAGAGATAAATAATATTTTGAGCGGCATACTTTCATTGTCAACATAACAACCGAGAGATCTCGATATCTTCCATGCTACATACATTATAGGCGGTTCCCAAACAGAATGGTAGAGTTTATACTCCCCCACCACCAACAAGCATCAATCCATGGCTTGCCCGAAACAACGGGTGCCTCCAACTAACAACAGTCCTGGGGGAGTTTTGTTTGCAATTATTTTGATTTGAGCATGGGACTGGGCATCCCAGTTACCGGCCATTTTCTCATGAGTGAGGAGCGGAGTCCACTCCTCGTGAGAATAACCCACCTAGCATGGAAGATACAGACAGCCCTAGTTGATACATGAGCTATTCGAGCATACAAAACAGAACTTCATTTGAAGGTTTAGAGTTTGGCACATACAAATTTACTTGGAACGGCAGGTAGATACCGCATATAGGAAGGTATGGTGGACTCATATGGAATAACTTTGGGGTTTATGGAAGTGGATGCACAAGCAGTATTCCCGCATAGTACAAGTGAAGGCTAGAAAGAGACTGGGAAGCGACCAACTAGAGAGCGACAACAGTCATGAACTTGCATTGAAATTAATCAACACTAAGTGCGAGCATGAGTAGGATATAATTCACCATGAACATAAATATCGTGGAGGCTATGTTGATTTTGTTTCAACTACATGTGTGAACATGTGCCAAGTCAAGCCACTCGAATCGTTCAAAGGAGGATACCACCCTATCATACCACATCACAACCATTTTAATAGCATGTTGGCACGCAAGGTAAACCATTATAAACCACCCTATCGTACAAGAAGAAGGCTTAGAAAAGAAAATAAACTAGCATGGATAGTACAATGAAAAAGTATGAGCACCGACAACTAGCATGAGTTTGTGAACATGAATGTAATGTCGGTGAGAAATACGTACTCCCCCAAGCTTAGGCTTTTGGCCTAAGTTGGTCTATGACCATGGCTGGCCTGGCGGATATCCAAAGCTGTAACTGGGGTCGTACTGAGATGCAGCAGCTACTGCCTCACGAGCTGCAGCTTGGAGGCGAGCTGCCTCCGTTCTCCTCTCGTACTCGTTCGCCTCCTCCCTGGTTATAACATATCTCCTTTTTGCCTGAAAATCAAAGAAAGTAGGAGCAGGGAGAGCAATATGGAAGCGCGACGTCTGTCGAGGATTAGTTGGTACTGGAGGGGCTGTTCATTCCTCTCAATAAACTGATGGTGAACCATAGCATTAAAATCTAGATAAGCGGGAGGTAACTCCATATCATTTTCATGTATGGGTACATCAAGATAATTAGCTAAACGGGTTGCATAAATTCCACCAAACAAATCTCCACTTATACTGTTATGATGCAACCTTCATGCAACAATAGCCCCCAAGTTATATTGTTTATCTCCTAATCCCGCACCCTTCAGGACACCAAGATCTGGAACGCACATGTGACAGGCCTCATCTTTACCGTTAATGCATCTACCTATAAAGAGAGCAAAATAATGTATGGCAGAAAAATGAATGCTTCCTAGTGACAAGCATTAAGCATAGTAAAGTCATAGCAACATCAATCTCAGAAATAGTGGATACTAGGGATCAAACCCTAACAAAACTAACTCGATTACATGATAAATCCCATCCAACCCGTCACCGTCCAGCAAGCCTACGATGGAATTACTCACGCACGGTGGTGAGCATCATGAAATTGGTGATGGAGGAAGGTTGATGATGATGACGGCGACGGATTCCCCTCTCCGGAGCCCCGAACGGACTCCATATCAGCCCTCCCGAGAGAGATTAGGGCTTGGCGGCGGCTCCGTATCGTAAAACGCGATGAATCCTTCTCTTTGATTTTTTTTCTTCCCGAACGTGAATATATAGAGTTGGAGTTGAGGTCGGTGGAGCCTCGGGGGGCCCACGAGACAGGGGGTCGTGCCCCAGGGGGTGGGCGCGCCCTCCACCCTCGTGGACAGGGTGTGGACCCCCTGGTGTTGATTCTTTCGCCAGTATTTTTTATATATTCCAAAAATATTCTCCGTGAAGTTTCAGGTCATTCCGAGAACTTTTATTTCTGCACAAAAATAACACCATGGCAATTCTGCTGAAAACAACGTCAGTCCGAGTTAGTTCCATTCAAATCATGCAAGTTAGAGTCCAAAACAAGTGCAAAAGCGTTTGGAAAAGTAGATATGATGGAGACGTATCATGCGCCGGTAGCTTCATCATCACCGTCATCACGCTGTCGTGCTGACGAAGCTCTCCCTCGACACTCAGCTGGATCAAGAGTTCGTGGGACGTCACCGAGCTGAACGTGTGCTGATTACGGAGGTGCCGTACTTTTGGTACTAGGATCGGTCGGATCGTGAAGACGTACGACTACATCAACCGCGTTGTTATAATGCTTCCGCTTACAGTCTACGAGGGTACATGAACTACACTCTCCCGCTCGTTGCTATGCATCACATAGATCTTGCGTGATCGTAGGAATTTTTTTGAAATTACTGTGTTCCCCAACAATGGCATCCGATCCAGGTTTATGCATAGATGTTATTTGCATGAGTAGAACACAAAGAGTTGTGGGCGATAATAGTCATACTGCTTACCAGCATGTCATACTTTGATTCGGCGGTATTGTTGGATGAAGCGGCCCGGACCGACATTACGCGTACGCTTACGCGAGACTGGTTCTACCGATGTGCTTCGCACACAGATGGCTGGCGGGTGTCAGTTTCTCGCACTTTAGTTGAATCGAGTGTGGCTACGCCCGGTCCTTGTTGAAGGTTAAAGCAGCACACTTGACGAAAAATCATTGTGGTTTTGATGCGTAGGTAAGAACGGTTCTTGCTCAGCCCGTAGCAGCCACGTAAAACTTGCAACAACAAAGTAGAGGACGTCTAACTTATTTTTGCAGGGCATGTTGTGATGTGATATGGTCAAGACATGATACTAAATTTTATTGTATGAGATGATCATGTTTTGTAACGGAGTTATCGGCAACTGGCTGGAGCCATATGGTTGTCGCTTTATTGTATGCAATGCAATCGCCCTGTAATTGTTTTTACTTTATCACTAAGCGGTAGCGATAGTCGTAGAAACAATAGTTGGCGAGACGACAATGATGCTACGATGGAGATCAAGGTGTCGCGCCGGTGACGATGGTGATCGTGACAGTGCTTTGAAGATGGAGATCAAAGGCACAAGATGATGATGGCCATATCATATCACTTATATTGATTGCATGTGATGTTTATCCTTTATGCATCTTATTTTGCTTAGTTCGGCGGTACCATTATAAGATGATCTCTCACTAAATTTCAAGTTACAAGTGTTCTCCCTGAGTATGCACCGTTGCGAAAGTTCGTCGTGCCGAGACACCACGTGATGATCGGGTGTGATAAGCTCTACGTTCACATACAACGGGTGCAAGCCAGTTTTGCACACGAGCCTAGCATATGCAGATATGGCCTCGGAACACTGAGACCGAAAGGTCGAGCGTGAATCATATAGTAGATATGATCAACATAGTGATGTTCACCATTGAAAACTACTCCATCTCACGTGATGATCGAACATGGTTTAGTTGATTTGGATCACGTGATCACTTAGATGATTAGAGGGATGTCTATCTAAGTGGGAGTTCTTAAGTAATATGATTAATTGAATTTTAATTTATCATGAACTTAGTACATGATAGTATTTTGCATGTCTATATAGATGGCCCGTGTTGTTTTTCCGTTGAGTTTTAATGCGTTCCTAGAGAAAGCTAAGTTGAAAGATGATGGTAGCAACTACACAGACTGGGTCCGTAACTTAAGGATTATCCTCATTGCTACATAAAAGAATTACGTCATGGAAGCACCGCTAGGTGCCAGGCCTGCTGCAGATGCTGCTAATAACGTTAAGAACGTCTGGGAAAGCAAAGCTGATGACTACTCGATAGTTCAGTGTGCCATGATTTACGGCTTAGAACCGGGACTTCAACGTGGTTTTGAACGTCATGGAGCATATGAGATGTTCCAGGAGTTGAAGTTAATATTTCAAGCAAATGCCCGGATTGAGAGATATGAAGTCTCCAATAAGTTCTACAGCTGTAAAATGGAGGAGAATAGTTCTGTCAGCGAACATATACTCAGAATGTCTGGGTACCACAACAACTTGACTCAGCTGGGAGTTAATCTTCCTGATGATAGTGTCATTGACAGAGTACTTCAATCACTGCCACCAAGCTACAAAAGCTTCGTGATGAACTATAAATGCAAGGGATGGATAAGACAATTCCCGAGCTGTTCGCAATGCTAAAGGCTGCGGGGGTGGAAATCAAGAAGGAGCATCAAGTGTTGATGGTCAACAAGACCACCGGTTTCAAGAAAAAGGGTAAAGGGAAGAAGGGGAACTTCAAGAAGAATGGCAAGCAAGTTGTTGCTCAAGTGAAGAAGCCTAAGTTTGGACCTAAGCCTGAGACCGAGTGCTTCTACCTCAAAGGGACTGGTCACTGGAAGCGGAACTGCCCCAAGTATTTGGCGGATAAGAAGGATGGCAAGGTGAACAAAGGTATATGTGATATACATGTTATTGATGTGTACCTTACTAATGCTCGCAGTAGTGCCTGGGTATTTGATACTGGTTATGTTGCTAATATTTGTAACTCGAAACAGGGACTACGGATTAAGCGAAGATTGGCTAAGGACGAGGTGACGATGCGCGTGGGAAATGGTTCCAAAGTCGATGTGATCACCGTCGGCACACTACCTCTACATCTACCTTCGGGATTAGTTTTAGACCTGAATAATTGTTATTTGGTGCCAGCGTTAAGCATGAACATTATATCTGGATCTTGTTTGATGCGAGACAGTTATTCATTTAAATCAGAGAATAATGGTTGTTCTATTTATATGAGTAATATCTTTTATGGTCATGCACCCTTGAAGAGTGTTCTATTTTTGTTGAATCTCGATAGTAGTGATACACATATTCATAATATTGAAGCCAAAAGATACAGAGTTAATAATGATAGTGCAACTTATTTGTGGCACTACCGTTTGGGTCATATTGGTGTAAAGCGCATGAAGAAACTCCATTCTGATGGACTTTTGGAATCACTTGATTATGAATCACTTGGTACGTGCGAACCATGCCTCATGGGCAAGATGACTAAAACTTCGTTCTCCGGAACAATGGAGCGAGCAATAGATTTGTTGGAAATCATACATACTGATGTATGTGGTCCAAGGAATAGTGAGGCTCGCGGCGGGTATCGTTATTTTCTAACCTTCACAGATGATTTGAGCAGATATGGGTATATCTACTTGATGAAACATAAGTCTGAAACATTTGAAAAGTTCAAAGAATTTCAGAGTGAAGTGGAAAATCATCGTACAAGAAACTAAAGTTTCTATGATCTGATCATCGAGGAGAATATTTGAGTTACAAGTTTGGTCTTCATTTGGAACAATGCGGAATAGTTTCGCAACTCACGCCACCCGGAACACCACAGCGTAATGGTGTGTCCGAACGTTGTAACCACACTTTATTAGATATGGTGCGATCTATGATGTCCCTTACTGATTTAGCGCTATCATTTTGGGGTTAGGCTTTGGAGACGGCTGCAGTCACGTTAAATAGGGCACCATCTAAATTCGTTGAGACGACACCTTATGAACTATGGTTTGGCAAGAAACCAAAGTTGTCGTTTCTTAAAGTTTGGGGTTGCGATGCTTATGTGAAAAAGCTTCAACCTAATAAGCTTGAACCCAAATCGGAGAAATGTGTCTTCATAGGATACCCAAAGGAGACTGTTGGGTACACCTTCTATCATAGATCCGAAGGCAAGACACTTATTGCTAAGAATGGATCCTTTCTAGAGAAGGAGTTTCTCTCGAAAGAAGTGAGTGGGAGGAAAGTAGAACTTGATGAGGTAACTGTACCTGCTCCCTTATTGGAAAGTAGTTCATCACATAAATCAGTTCCTGTGCTTCCTACACCAATTAGTGAGGAAGCTAATGATGATGATCATGTAACTTCAGATCAAGTTACTATCGAACCTCGTAGGTCAACCAGAGTAAGATCCGCACCAGAGTGGTACGGTAATCCTGTTCTGGACGTCATGTTACTTGACCATGACGAACCTACGGACTATGAGGAAGCGATGATGAGCCCAGATTCCGCAAAATGGCTTCAGGCCATGAAATCTGAGATGGGATCCATGTATGAGAACAAAGTGTGGACTTTGGTGGACTTGCCCGATGATCGGGAAGCCATAGAGAATAAATGGATCTTCAAGAGGGAGACTGACGCTGATGGTAATGTTACTGTCTACAAAGCTCGAGTTGTTGCGAAAGGTTTTCGATAAGTTCAAGGAGTTGACTATGATGAGACCTTCTCACCCGTAGCGATGCTTAAGTCCGTCCGAATCATGTTAGCAATTATCGCATTTTATGATTATGAAATTTGGCAAATGGATGTAAAGACTGCATTCCTGAATGGATTTCTGGAAGAAGAGTTGTATATAATGCAACCTGAAGGTTTTATCGATCCAAAGGATGCTAACAAAGTGTGCAAGCTCCAGCGATCCATTTATGGACTGGTGCAAGCATCTCGGAGTTGGACTAAATACTTTGATAGTGTGATCAAAGCATATGGTTTTATACAGACTTTTGGAGAAGCCTGTATTTACAAGAAAGTGAGTGGGAGCTCTGTAGCATTTCTAATATTATATATGGATGACATATTGCTGATTGGAAATGATATAAAATTTCTGGATAGCATAAAAGGATACTTGAACAAGAGTTTTTCGATGAAAGACCTCGGTGAAGCTGCTTATATATTGGGCATCAAAATCTATAGAGATAGATCAAGATGCTTAATTGGACTTTCACAAAGCACATACCTTGATAAAGTTTTGAAGAAGTTCAAAATGGATCAAGCAAAGAAAGGGTTCTTGCCTGTGTTACAAGGTGTGAAGTTGAGTCAGACTCAATGCCCGATCACTCTAGAAGATAGAGAGAAAAAATGAAAGTTGTTCCCTATGCTTCAGCCATAGGCTCTATCATGTATGCAATGCTGCGTACCAGACCTGATGTGTGCCTTGCTATTAGTTTAGCAGGGAGGTACCAAAGTAATCCAGGAGTGGATCACTGGACAACAGTCAAGAACATCCTGAAATACCTGAAAAGGACTAAAGATATGTTTTCTCGTTTATGGAGGTGACAAAGAGCTCGTCGTAAATGGTTACGTCGATGCAAGCTTTGACACTGATCCGGATGACTCTAAGTCACAAACCGGATACGTATTTATATTGAACGGTGGAGCTGTCAGTTGGTGCAGTTCTAAATAAAGCGTCGTGGCGGGATCTACGTGTGAAGCGGAGTACATAGCTGCTTTGGAAGCAGCAAATGAAGGAGTCTGGATGAAGGAGTTCATAACCGATCTAGGTGTTGTACCTAGTGCATCGGGTCCAATGAAAATCTTTTGTGACAATACTGGTGCAATTGCCTTGGCAAAGAAATCCAGATTTCACAAGAGAACCAAGCACATCAAGAGACGCTTCAATTCCATCCGCTATCAAGTCAAGGAGGGAGTGATACGTGTCCAACGTATCTATAATTTTTGATTGTTCCATGCTATATTATATTCTGTTTTGGATGTTTAATGGGCTTTATTATACACTTTTATATTATTTTTGGGACTAACCTATTAACCGGAGGCCCAGCCAAATTGCTGTTTTTTTTGCCTATTTCAGTGTTTTGCAGAAAAGGAATATCAAACTGAGTCCAAACGGAATGAAACCTTCGGGAACGTGATTTTCGGAACAAACGTGATCCAGAGGACTTGGAGTCTACACAAAGCAATCAACGTGGAGACCACGAGGCAGGGGGCGCGCCTACATCCCAGGCGCGCCCTCCACCCTCGTGGGGCCCATGTTGCTCCACCGACGTACTTCTTCCTCCTATATATACCTACGTACCCCCAAATGATCAGAACGAGAGCCAAAACCCTATTTCCACCGCCGCAACCTTCTATACCCGTGAGATCCCATCTTGGGGCCTTTTCTGGCGCTCCGCCGGAGGGGGCATTGATCACGGAGGGCTTCTACATCAACACCATAGCCTCTCCGATGATGTGTGAGTAGTTTACCTCAGACCTTCGGGTCCATAGTTATTAGCTAGATGGCTTCTTCTCTCTCTTTGGATCTCAATACAAAGTTCTCCCCCTCTCTCGTGGAGATCTATTCGATGTAATCTTCTTTTGCGGTGTGTTTGTCGAGATCCGATGAATTGTGTGTTTATGATCAAGTTTATCTATGAACAATATTTGAATCTCCTCTGAATTCTTTTATGTATGATTGGTTATCTTTGCAAGTCTCTTCGAATTATCAGTTTGGTTTGGTCTACTAGATTGATCTTTCTTGCAATGGGAGAAGTGCTTAGCTTTGGGTTCAATCTTGCGGTGCTCGATCCCAGTGTATTGTTGCCATCGAGGATAAAAAAGATGGGGTTTATATCATATTGGATGAGTTTATCCCTCTACATCATGTCATCTTTCTTAAAGCATTACTCTGTTCTTATGAACTTAATACTCTAGATGCATGCTGGATAGCGGTCGATGTGTGGAGTAATAGTAGTAGATGCAGAATCGTTTCGGTCTACTTATCGCGGACGTGATGCCTATATACATGATCATACCCAAATATTCTCATAACTATGCTCAATTCTATCAATTGCTTGACAGTAATTCGTTTACCCACCGTAATACTTATGCTCTTGAGAGAAGCCACTAGTGAAACCTATGGCCCCCGGTTCTATTTTCCATCATATTAATCTTCCAACACTTAGCTATTTTTATTCCCATTTATTTTACTTTGCATCTTTATTATAAAAATACCAAAAATATTATCTTATCATATCTATCAGATCTCACTCTCGTAACTGACCGTGAAGGGATTGACAACCCCTTTATCGCGTTGGTTGCGAGGTTCTTGTTTGTTTGTGTAGGTGCGTGGGACTTGAACGTGATCTCCTACTGGATTGATACCTTGGTTCTCAAAAACCGAGGGAAATACTTATGCTACTTTACTGCATCACCCTTTCCTCTTCAAGGGAAAACCAACGCAGTGCTCAAGAGGTAGCAAGAAGGATTTCTCACACCGTTGCCGGGGAGATTCGCGCGAAGTCAAGTCAAGATTTGATTTCCTGTTAACGAGCCATTTTTGGCACCGTTGCCGGATCTACGCACAAGTCAAGACATACCAAGTACCCATGACAAACTCATCTCCCTCGCACTACATTATCTGCCATTTGCCTCTCGTTTTCCTCTCCCCCACTTCACCCTTGCCGTTTTATTCGCCCTCTCTTTTCCGTTCGCATCTTTTTCGCTTGCTTCTTGTTTGCTTGTGTGTTGGATTGCTTGTTTGTCACGATGGCTCAAGACAATACTAAATTGTGTGACTTTACCAATACCAACAACAATGATTTTCTTAGCACTCCGATTGCTCCTCTTACCGATGATGAATCTTGTGAAATTAATGCTGCTTTGTTGAACCTTGTCATGAAAGATCAATTCGCCGGCCTTCCTAGTGAAGATGCCGCTACCCATCTAAATAGCTTCGTTGATTTGTGTGATATGCAAAAGAAGAAAGATGTGGACAATGATATTGTTAAATTGAAGCTATTTCCTTTTTCGCTTAGAGATCGTGCTAAAGCCTGGTTTTCTTCTTTGCCTAAAAATAGTATTGATTCTTGGAATAAGTGCAAAGATGCTTTTATCTCTAAGTATTTTCCTCCCGCTAAAATCATCTCTCTTAGAAATGATATTACGAATTTTAAGCAACTTGATCATGAACATTTTGTACAAGCTTGGGAGAGGATGAAATTAATGATACGTAATTGCCCTACACATGGTTTGAATCTTTGGATGATTATACAAAATTTTCATGCCGGATTGAATTTTGCTTCTAGAAATCTTTTAGATTCGGCCGTGGGAGGCACTTTTATGGAAATCACTTAGGAGAAGCTACTAAACTCCTAGATAATATTATGGTTAATTATTCTCAATGGCACACCGAAAGATCTACTAATAAAAAAGTGCATGCGATAGAAGAAATTAATGTTTTGAGTGGAAAGATGGATGAACTTATGAAATTATTTGCTACTAAAAGTGTTTCTTCTGATCCTAATGATGTGCCTTTGTCTACCTTGATTGAGAATAATAATGAATCTATGGATGTGAATTTTGTTGGTAGGAATAATTTTGGTAACAACTCATATAGAGGAAACTTTAATCCTAGGCCGTTCCCTAGTAATTCCTCTAATAATTATGGTAATTCCTACAACAATTTTTATGGAAATTTTAATAAGATGCCCTCTAAATTTGAGACTAGTGTTAAGGAATTTATGAATTCGCAAAAGAATTTCAATGCTTTGCTTGAAGAAAAATTGCTTAAGGTTGATGAATTGGCTAGGAACGTTGATAGAATTTCTCTTGATGTTGATTCTTTGAAACTTATATCTATTCCACCTAAGCATGATATCAATGAGTCTCTCAAAGCCATGAGAATTTCCATTGATGAGTGCAAAGAAAGAACCGCTAGGATGTGTGCTAAGAAAGATTGCTTTGTGAAAGTGTGTTCTTCCAGTTTCTATAAGAATAAAGATGAAGATCTAAAAGTTATTGATGTGTCTCCTATTAAATCTTTCTTTTGCAATATGAATCTTGATAATGATGGTATTGAAGATGAATAACCTTTACCTAGAAGGCGTTCCAAAAATTTGGAGTTTTTAGATCTTGATGCGAAATTTGGTAAAAGTGGTATTGAAGAAGTCAAAACTTTAGATATCAATGAACCCACTATGTTCGATGTCAAGGAATTTAATTATGATAATTGTTCTTTGATAGATTGTATTTCCTTGTTGCAATCCGTGCTAAATTCTCCGCACGCTTATAGTCAAAATAAAGCTTTTACTAAACATATCGTTGATGCTTTGATGCAATCTTATGAAGAAAAACTTGAGTTGGAAGTTTCTATCCCTAGAAAACTTTATGATGAGTGGGAACCTACTATTAAAATTAAAATTAAAGATCATGAATGCTATGCTTTGTGTGACTTGGGTGCTAGTGTTACCACGATTCCAAAAAACTTTGTGTGATTTGCTAGGTTTCCGTGATTTTGATGATTGTTCTTTAAACTTGCACCTTGCGGATTCCATCATTAAGAAGCCTATGGGAAGAATTAATGATGTTCTTATTGTTGCAAATAGGAATTATGTGCCCGTAGATTTTATCGTTCTTGATATAGATTGCAATCCTTCATGTCCTATTATTCTTGGTAGACCTTTTCTTAGAACGATTGGTGCAATTATTGATATGAAGGAAGGGAATATTAGATTCCAATTTCCGTTAAGGAAAGGCATGGAACACTTCCCTAGAAATAAAATAAAATTACCTTATGCATCTATTATGAGAGCCACTTATGGATTGCCTACCAAAGATGGCAATACCTAGATCTATCTTTGCTTTTATGCCTAGCTAGGGGCGTTAAACGATAGCGCTTGTTGGGAGGCAACCCAATTTTATTTTAGTTTTTTGCTTCTGTTTAGGAATAAATATTTGATCTAGCCTCTGTTTAGATTTGTTTTTATGTTTTAATTAGTGTTTGTGCCAAGTGAAACCTATAGGATCTTCTTGGATGATAGTTATTTGATCTTGCTGAAAATTCCAGAAACTTTCTGTTCACGAAAACAATTGTTAAAAATCACCAGAACGTGATAAAATATTGATTCCAATTGCTGCTGATCACTAAACAAATTGTCTAGGTCTTCCTATTTTGGTAGAATTTGTTGAGTTACAGAAGTTTGCGTTAGTTACAGATTACTACAGACTGTTCTGTTTTTGACAGATTCTGTTTTTCGTGTGTTGTTTGATTATTTTGATGAATCTATGGCTAGTAAAATAGTTTATAAACCATAGAGAAGTTGGAATACAATAAGTTCAACACCAATATAAATAAATAATTAGTTCAATACAGTACCTTGAAGTGGTGTTTTGTTTTCTTTCGCTAACGGAGCTCACGAGATTTTCTGTTAAGTTTTGTGTTGTGAAGTTTTCAAGTTTTGGGTAAAGATTTGATGGATTATGGAACAAGGAGTGGCAAGAGCCTAAGCTTGGGGATGCCCATGGCACCCCAAGATAATCTAAGGACACCAAAAAGCCAAAGCTTGGGGATGCCCCGGAAGGCATCCCCTCTTTCGTCAATTCCATCGGTAACTTTACTTGGAGCTATATTTTTATTCACAGCATCTTGTATGATTTGAGTCTTTGCTTTTTAGTTTACCACAATCATCCTTGCTGTACACACCTTTTGAGAGAGACACACATGATTCGGAATTTATTAGAATACTCTATATGCTTCACTTATATCTTTTGAGCTATATAGTTTTTGCTCTAGTGCTTCACTTATATCTTTTAGAGCACGGTGGTGGTTATGTTTTATAGAAACTATTGTTCTCTCATGCTTCACTTATATTATTTTGAGAGTCCTACAAAACAGCATGGTAATTTGCTTTAGGGCTTATTCCATCTGTGCCCCCCAATTCCTTAGTTGTGCTCAGTTTTCCCCACGCTTCAAACTTTTGCTCACTTTTCCCCACTCCCTTAGCTGAAACTCTCACAAATGTTCATAACAGACGTTTGCCATCTTGGCCGTTAACTGACTTGTGGGGCCACGTTGGACTCTGTTGACTGTGGTTGTGGCTTCGCTGGTTGGGCCGTGTTTGTGTTCATAGGACGGGCCCGTTAGTTTGTTGGGAATAAATAAAAAAAGCCTGCTATCGATGGATGCAGCCTGCTATGCATGCCCGGCTTTGGCATCGATGTAGCCTGCTATGCATGCGAACACCGCCACGCACGCATCTAGTGACCTAGACCTAAACGCATGCATGCACGCCGACACGCACGCATCGATCCGTGCCGCACGGTTGCCGGTGGATTCAGTCGCTCCGCAGCGTCGTTTCACGCGTCGCAGGCATACGTGCCGGTGGCAGAAGGGGCAGGCTGCATGCACGCTCGCGTCTATGTCGAGGCATCGGTTCACGCCGCACGACTGCCGCTCGATTCAGTTGTGGGAGGCAGGCAGCCGCCAACGCAGAGCACGCAGAAGGGGGAGGCAGGCAGCCGCCAACGCAGAGCACGCAAAGCACGTTCGCATGGATTCACGTTCACACATTGATGATCGCATCGGTTCACGCACGCACTGAGTCACGATCTACGCCGTTTGCACGTGTACCCACTTCGTCTCTCCTGGCTATTTAAACTGCCCTTCATTGCCTCTTCTTCTACAGATCCATCTGCGCCTCCCACTTCTCTTCTTCCCCCAAAAGCCAAAGCCCTTCCACTCAGTGAAGCGTTCAAGATGCAGTACAATGGGCCGACGTTCCAAGCGCCGCCCACCGTGCCGGAACGGCGGTACCCCGCCAACGTCGTCGTCGAGGCATCGCTCCGCGTGTGGGCGATCTCACGCTGGAGGGGTAGCACTGAGCTTGCACGGGGGTTCCTCCGTGCGGGCTTCCACCACCTCCCGGCGGGCTCGCCGCCCATGTTCAACCTCGTGGAGCAGCGTGCCCACGCCAACGCTCCAGTGGTAGGGCTCGTCGTCCACTTCACCAACAGGTTCGATGCCTACTACCCGCTCGGCAAGGTGTATTGGTGTGGGTGCGAGTTCATCGCATTCACCACCTATAACATCTTCACCGACTTCGAGAGCGTCTTCCCCGCTCGCAATCGCATGCACAACCTCCCGTACTACCTCGACGACAATGGCCTTGAGGAGGAGCAGTACTGAAGCCGACGACGAAGAAGACGGTGAAGCCGGCGGTTAAGGTGAAGACGACGGTGAAGACATGGCGGTGTTGCCCTAGCTACCCTATCTACTATGTAGTGTGAGTTTGGTGTGCGTGTTGCCCGACCTAGTTACCCTATCTATGTAAGGACTTATGTAAGAACTTATGTTGCCCTAGCAACCCTATCTAATTTAAGTTATGTGTGTTATATTAATGCTTTGTTATGTTTGTATTTTGTTTGTCCCAAGTTTAGACACGGCTAATTGGCGTGGGGGAAATTAACCAAACTAACTAAAAATGATGTGTTTATAGATGCCTTCTAAAAATAAGAACATATTGTACATTTGTACACGGCTTTGGTTTGAGAGCTCTGTATTTTTTAGGTATTCCAAGAATACTTTGGTTTTCAGAAATATTGAAGTATCAAATACTTTGAGATGTTTGGCTTTAGTCAAAAGTGTAGTTTTATATACTTTAATATGTAGAAAACTACACTATGTTTGAAGTATATAAAAAAGAGGGTTGGACCTCTTTTTCCAATCATGAAGTATTGGTTCGCTAGGCATAATAATACTGCGGTTTGCAAATACTTTGATTCTAAAAAATGAAGGGACCCATAAAGGAAAGCAAAAAAAATCCTCAATGAGATAGAAGAGATTGGGCAATCAAATTAATGAAAAAAGCAATCAGAAACAAAAAAGGACAAAGCAATCGTTCCTAAACAAAAAAAAGAAACATCGCTTGTTTCTGGGCCTCATTTATCCTTTGTGGGCCTATTGCAGCTTGATTCTCTTTGGGCCCGCGAACTAGGTTTCTAGCAGAACTGACGAACTCGAGGACAAAAGTTTGGCAAGTGCGAGAGAGAAGAGATGAACTTGATGTATATCCCTTGTGCTGCTCAAGTACTGCTTACTGTCATCTGACGAGCTAGGGTATGATCCAACACTCGAGGTTATTTGCTAACAAAATAATCCTATCACTGAACTGGTAGTTGTCTTCTGCCGAAACTGAAAGTGTCGAAACTTAACAGTAAACTGCATACATTCAGAGATCGACAGTTGCACTAAACAGAGTTGCATTTGAGATAAACAGACTTGGATTGCTAAACAGTGGCAACAACAGTAGACAAACATCTCTAACGAGAGATGGCCATCAAGTAAAAAATTCCTAGAGCAAGTATTCCTAAAGCTATCAGATTGGATTGCTTCTTCAACTCAATCAGCTGCTTGAAGTTCTTGTTCATCTTCTTCAATTCCGTCTTCAGTTCGACATCTACCACCGTCGGGTATTCCGGACGCGCTGCTGCTGCCGGAGCGGCACTGTCATGGGGCAGATTGAACTCGCGGATTGCATTCCCCCTCGAATCCAGCAAGCCCAACCCTTGAAGCCTCTGGATGTAATCATCCATCCACTCGAAATGGTGGCATTTCTTCACGATCTGAAAACGAAATCATGTAACCTAAATCCAAATCTGATAGATTTTTTGAGAAATTAGAGATAAAGGATGCGAGGAAAACTCAGATCTAACCTGCCCCTCCGGCTTGCTCTCGCATTTGACGAACTCGCGCCCAAAGTTCCCATTCTTCTCCTCCTTCGAAGTCAACCGCTTCAGTGGCGCAGTCCGTGGGCAGTCAGTGCATCGAGTCATCGGCACTGGACCATACACCGGCCACGTGGAACGGGGGGCTGACGAGGAGGTCGACATATCGCCCGAGAGGAAGAAACAGAGGAATTGCTCGAGAGGAAGAAGAACGAGAAGATGGGGAAAGAAACAGAGGAATTGCTCGAGAGGAAGAAGAACGAGAAGATGGGGAAAGAAACAGAGGAATTGCTCGAGAGGAAGAAGAACGAGAAGATGGGGAAAGAAACAGAGGAATTGCCCGATCTGCTCGATGCCTTTGTCTGTCAGATGGAGAAGAGGAGAAGGGGAAGCTATATTGACGATTTGCCACATTGTATTTTGTAGTTTGAATATTTGAACCAACTCTTAACACTGACATGTGGTGGTCATGTGCGAAAAATACAATTTCATATGTAAAGTGGGGCAGATCGTAAAAACCCGAGAAGGACAGTGCAGTAGCCAATCAGGATGCATCACGCGGATCGCGCATGCCTGCCCCACATCTGACGGGTGGTGTTTGGCGCTTGGTAGGATCCGACGGCGGACGTTCGACGCTAGGGTTTGGAGCATTTCTGCGGGGTTATGAGCGAGTCAACGGGGTTATTAGGGTTTGACCAGATTTCAAATGGCCATAACCAAATTAGAAAAAATCACAAAAATATAAAACAAACGTAGTTCGTCCGTTTATGAGACCTAGTTACCATAAAAATATATAAACTCGGTATAGGGGCATTTTTTTGAAAAATCATTTTTTGAAGTGATCTGTCAAAATCAAGTTCAAATGTTTTTAAAAAATTCAAAAAAACTCAAAATGTTGTAATTCTTGTGCACATAGCCGTCATATGTGACAAGGTTATGAGAAAAAAATATAAACTTGGTGTAGGTCATTTTCATGAAAAAAGGCTTCACACAAATGAGCTATCACCTATGAACATGTTCAGAGTTCGTAGAATAGGGAGAGAGGGTTTAGGGTTTGAAAAAAATCAAAAAATTCAAAAAAATTCAGAAAAATCTCCATAGCTTCATTTTCGAGTGAATAAGAAGGATCTGAACTTACTTTTTCATTTTCATATCTAAAACGTGTTATTTGACGGTTTTGAATTAAAAGCATATTTTTTCAAAAAAATGTAGTAATATGAATATTAATCAATAAATAGTGAGACTTCGTTTTTACCCATATATATATGGAACAAGTGTTAATAAAAATATATATGCCTCATTTAGCCAAGGTCAAAAAAACTTGATTTCAAATAGGGCTGTTTACCCTAGCTTTCGAGCTTGTTTCTAGCACATTTCTCATTCGGACTGTTCACCTACGAATATTGGACTTCAAATGCTCGATCAAATACACCGCACAGAGCAATGAACCTCCAATGTTCAACTTCAACTTTGGCTCGAATCCAAATTTTGGCCCAAATTAAAATATTGATTTAAATTCAAATTTTGATGGAAATTTGAATTCTGACACAAATAAGAAACCAAAGTAGAAGCAACATTATTACAAGGATCCTTATTACAACTGATAAGTTTTCACAGTAGCTCAAATATACCAAGTTTTAAGATGCCAACATCTTAATACAAATCTACCAAGTTTTAAGCGATCGACTCGCCCTCAAATTGACAACACAAACATTTCCCAACAACTTAATTCAAATTTTCGACTTGCTCCTTGTGTTTGCAGCTGGCTTCACCGTGTTGCTCCTGGTTTCCCTAGTTGAGATGCTCTTTTCTTTCAGACTCTTGTTCCTTTTGATCTTGGGCTTTACTTGGGGTTTTCCCCGTGGAGGTGTTGATGGAGTAGTTCCACTCGCCGAGCACTTGACGACCATTTGATGGTCATCTATGGGTTCAATAGTCTTTAAAGGCACAATTGGAAAAATTACCCCCCTCCTCTTCCTCTCTTATAGCTTCAAAACCATCAAAGGCCATGGTTTCAAAATCTTCTGCTTCTTCATCTCTTGGCCTTTTCTCCCTAGAGCTAGTAAATAAAATTATAAGCCATAGGCAAAAAAGACAACAAATGCAAACAAAAGGGTAGCTGCATTCTACAAAGGGTGCAAACACATACCAAGATGCTTCATTTGCTGCTGCATTCTCCACTGCTTCAATTGCTGTTGCATTCTCCACTGCATCTTCAGTCTCCATTGCTGCTGCATTCTCCTCAGCATTGGCTGTTGTCCATCTTTCCTCCTCTTCAAATGATGCATCCACTGCATTGGTACAAAGCCTAGCAATATGCCCCAGAACTCCGCATTTTTTGCAAGCACGCTTCTTTGGTAGACGACTCTCCTCACCTGCTCTAATCCTCTGGTTCCTTGGTCTTCCTGGTGGTCTAGTAATGACATGAGCGTGGAGTTTGAACCCTGGATCTACTATGTTCCATTGATCTTTCCCCAATAGTGCAGGCACATTGTCAGCATAAGCAGACATAAATTTGGCAACAGAGAAATACTCAGAGCAATATTGATCAACTTCACCATCTGCACCCCCGATAACGGTCATCAGATGTAGGGCATGTATGCATGGATTCCCACGGATCTGCCATTGCCTACAAGTACATTCTCTAGTACTTAGGTTCACATGATACCTCCATACCCTATTTTTAGTGTCAGTATAGGTAACCTCTCCCTCATATGTACCAGATCGAATACATTTCATCTTCAGTCCTCTTGCCTTCGAGTGCAATGCCTTAATCAGTGATGGGAGCATTTGATGACCAACATATTGTGTTTCTGCAATTCTTTTGCGAAGAGCCATCTTTATCATGATCATTTGCCTCATCTTGTCAAATGCTTGCCACAACAAGAGCCCTTTCACTGACTTGAACTTTGAATTGAAGCATTCTGCAAGGTTACTGGTCACATAATCTACTTTGCAGATTTCATTGAATTTGCTTCTTGACCACACCTTACCATGATGTGCATCCATGTACTCCTTCACAAGAGGATTTTGAGCATACAACACTCTCAAATGGTGTTCATGCTTCCTTTTGATGCATGTGTATGATGCTGGCCATAAGTTCTCATCATAAACTTTACCTTTGAACTTCTTTTTGAAATTATGCGCTAGGTGTCGCATACATTCCCTATGCTCCACTCAAGGGAATACAATTTCCACTGCACTCTCTAAACCCTTGCAAGCATATGTGTATAGCTAAACCTGGGGGTGTGCCTATAATGTTGCGCAACTGCTGCAGAAACCAGACCCAACTTTCCTCAGACTCTGCCTCCACACCACCAAATGCAACTAGGAATAGCCAGTTGTGTCCATCAACTGCAAAAGCTGCTACTAGTTGTCCTCTCCATCTTCTAGTCAAATGTGTAGCATCTACAGCCAAATAGGGCCTGCAACCATCTAGAAACCCCTGCCAGCAAGCCTTGAAACAAACAAAAGTCCTTCTGAAGCACTCCTTCTGAAATGACTTCCCTTTTATTTTGAATGGAACTGTATGCTTGTCAATCTCTACAACACTCCCTGGACTTGCCATCTCCACTTCAGCTTTGAAAGTGTAAAGCAGCTGAAAACTGTCATTCCATTGACCATTAATTCTGTCAAGAGCCTTTTCCCTAGCATTGAAAATTCTCATGTAAGGAATTTCTATCTTGTACTTCTCAAAAAGCTTCCCATGGAGTGCTGTTGGACCAAGTCCAGGTTCTTCTCTCAGCCAATCCAATATAGCATCTGCCACCCACCTAGTTTTTGCTAGCTTGATTTTGGCCTTCCCCCCTCCCCCTCCAGGTGGACATGTGTGCTTGTGTGGGTTTTTCTTTATCTGAAACAAAATAAAAGGGTAAAAAATAGTTAAGAAACCTTACTCAACGATCTGAAACTAAATTACTAACTGAACTTGGATTACCTGAATATATTTGCTCTTTCTCATACGAGATGCATGCAACTTCCACCTACACCTAGGATATGGACAAAATACTGTGAACCTTGCTGGCTCACTCCTTTTAATCTTATAGGTGTTTTCAGATATAATGCACCATGTTGTCACTGCATTCCGACAGTCCACCATTGATTGGAAAATGGTACCTACACTAAGCTCAGGTTTTTCCCTGTTCCACTCAATTGTTGGCATGTCATCACCATCGTATTCATCCTCGATTAAGCTGTCCATGTTCTCCACCTTCTCTTCATCGTCAGTGTCATCAAACCTAGCTTGGCTGATGGGCTCCTCCATATATTCGTCATCCACTGCTTGCTGACTGGCTACATCGACCAGTTCAGGAAACATCATCTCGTCTTCATCATCATTTGTAGGCACTGCCTCGTCAGGTTCTGCATCTTCTTCTACACCAACTGCAGAAGGTACACGAGAAGCAGCAGCTGAATCGAAACCAGAATTGGCAGCAGGCATGTTGTGGCTCCATGAACCACTTTCTTTACTTGGTGTCGACCTACAAGGAGTGCCGGGGTGCTGGCTATTAGCATAGACAGATGATGTCTGAACTCCCTTCCCCTTCGCCCGTTCTGCGCGTGGCTGAAGCACATCGATTTGGAGTTTACCAAATCGGCAGCCAGCAATCCCAGCAAAAAGCAACGGCATATGATCGTCGCAAGTTAGTGGGAGAAATCTTTGCTCGTCACTGCTGAAGTAATTCAGTTAAACAGCATCGGCATCACTCCAGGGATAGGGGTTTCGGAGCTCAGCTCGCAAATCTTTGAAAGATATGCTGGTTTCTACCACTTTGGGATAGAAAAATGATGAAATCAAATGCGGTTTAGTACCACGCAGCACACTAGTTTCCATTCTAATCGCCAGCCGGAAAGCCAGCGCGGGATCAATCCTATTTTGTTGAAGGAAACAAAGGCTTCAGTTAGCCGGGTAAAATCGAGCACAAATTCAAACGATTCAAGCAAACAGAAGTCAAATACGGCCTACAATACGACTTAGAACGTCAATTCGAGAGGAAACAATGCTTACCCAGGTTTAATCCATGAATTATCTGCCGCAGATTCCACCCAATCCTCTCCACGGTCGACTGCATTCCGGCCGTCCTCACTCAACATCGCTATGTAATCCCAGGTGGGGAGGTGGGCTATATCTGGCGGAGACGCGGCGTCGCCGACGAACTGAATAGGGGCATAGGGTGGAGGAAACAACTGCGGTGGACGCGGCACGACGCCGGCGGAGGGGGAGGGGCGGCGCGGTGCAGTGCGGCCTGTCTAGTTTTGTTTCAGATTCAGACAAGCTGCCCAATACGTGTCTCCTTGCGGTCCCACCCGTCAGCAAGCAATAGTCAGACGAAGACTCGGCCCCACTTGTCAGCAATTAACGGTCAATGGACGGTCAAGACGACAAACGCCCGCTATGAGCATTTGTGAGAGTTTCAGCTAAGGAAGAGGGGAAAAGTGAGCAAAAGTTTGGAGCGTGGGGAAAAGTGAGCACAACTAAGGAACCAGGGGCACTAATTTAAATATCCCTTTGCTTTAATCATAAAATTAGTCCTAATATGATAGTCATCCAAGATTAGTAAAAAATTTCTTATGAGTGTGTTGAATACTATGAGAAGTTTGATGCTTGATAATTGTTTTGAGATATGAAGATGGTGATATTAGAGTCATGCTAGTTGAGTAGTTGTGAATTTGAGGAATACTTGTGTTAAAGTTTGTGATTCCCGTAGCATGCACGTATGGTGAACCGTTATGTGATGAAGACGGGGCATGATTTATTTATTGATTGTCTTCCTTATGAGTGGCGGTCGGGGACGAGCGATGGTCTTTTCCTACCAATCTATCCCCCTAGGAGCATGCGCGTAATACTTTGCTTTGATAACTTGTAGATTTTTGCAACAAGTATATGAGTTCTTTATGACTAATGTTGAGTCCATGGATTATACACACTCTCATCCTTCCATCATTGCTAGCCTCTCTAATACCGCGCACTTTTCGCCGGTATCATACACCCACCATATACCTTCCTCAAAACAGCCACCATACCTACCTATCATGGCATTTCCATAGCCATTCCGAGATATATTGCCATGCAACTTACCACCGTTCCGTTTACTATGACACGCTCCATCATTGTCATATTGCTTTGCATGATCATGTAGTTGACATCGTATTTGTGGCAAAGCTACCGTTCATAATTTTCATACATGTCACTCTTGATTCATTGCATATCCCGGTACACCGCCGGAGGCATTCACATAGAGTCATATTTTGTTCTAAGTATTGAGTTGTAATTCTTGAGTTGTAAAGTAAATAAAAGTGTGATGATCATCATTATTAGAGCATTGTACCAAGTGAGGAAAGGATGATGGAGACTATGATTCCCCCACAAGTCGGGATGAGACTCCGGACTAAAAAAATGAGAGAAAAAGAGAGAAGGGACAATGCTACTATCCTTTTACCACACTTGTGCTTCAAAGTAGCACCATGATCTTCATGATAGAGAGTCTCCTATGATATCATTTTCATATACTAGTGGGAATTTTTCATTATATAAATTGGCTTGTATATTCCAACGATGGGCTTCCTCAAAATTGCCCTAGGTCTTCGTGAGCGAGCGAGTTGGATGCACACCCACTTAGTTTCTTTTGTTGAGCTTTCATACACTTATAGCTCTAGTGCATCCGTTGCATGGCAATCCCTACTCACTCACATTGATATCTATTAATGGGCATCTCCATAGCCCGTTGATACGCCTAGTTGATGTGAGACTATCTTCTCCCTTTTTGTCTTCTCCACAACCACCATTCTATTCCACATATAGTGCTATATCCATGGCTCACGCTCATCTATTGCGTGAAGATTGAAAAGTTGAGAACACCAAAAGTATGAAACAATTGCTTGGCTTGTCATCGGGGTTGTGCATGATTTAAATATTTTGTGTGGTGAAGATAGAGCATAGCCAGACTATATGATTTTGTAGGGATAACTTTCTTTGGCCATGTTATTTTGAGAAGACATAATTGCTTAGTTAGTATGCTTGAAGTATTATTATTTTTATGTCAATATTAAACTTTTGTCTTGAATCTTTCGGATCTAAATATTCATACCACAAATAAGAGAATTACATTGAAAATTATGCTAAGTACCATTCCACATCAAAAATTCTATTTTTGTCATTTACCTACTCGAGGACGAGCAGGAATTAAGCTTGGGGATGCTTGATACGTCTCCAACATATCAATAATTTTTTATTGTTCCATGCTATATTATATTCTGTTTTGGATGTTTAATGGGCTTTATTATACACTTCTATATTATTTTTGGGACTAACCTATTAACCGGAGGGCCAGTCCAAATTGCTGTTTTTTTTGCCTATTTCAGTGTTTCGCAGAAAAGGAATATCAAACGGAGTCCAAACGGAATGAAACCTTCGGGAACGTGATTTTCGGAACAAACGTGATCCAGAGGACTTAGTCTACGCAAAGCAATCAACATGGAGAGCACGAGGCAGGGGGCGCGCCTACCCCCCCAGGCGCGCCCTCCACCCTCGTGGGGCCCACGTTGCTCCACCGACGTACTTCTTCCTCCTATATATACCTACGTACCCCCAAACGATCAGAAAGAGAGCCAAAACCCTATTTCCACCGCCGCAACCTTCTGTACCCGTGAGATCCCATCTTGGGGCCTTTTCCGGCGCTCCGCCGGAGGGGGCATTGATCACAGAGGGCTTCTACATCAACACCATAGCCTCTCCGATGATGTGTGAGTAGTTTACCTCAGACCTTCGGGTCCATAGTTATTAGCTAGATGGCTTCTTCTCTCTCTTTGGATCTCAATACAAAGTTCTCCCCTCTCTCGTGGAGATCTATTCGATGTAATCTTCTTTTGCGGTGTGTTTGTCGAGATCCGATGAATTGTGTGTTTATGATCAAGTTTATCTATGAACAATATTTGAATCTCCTCTGAATTCTTTTATGTATGATTGGTTATCTTTGCAAGTCTCTTCGAATTATCAGTTTGGTTTGGTCTACTAGATTGATCTTTCTTGCAATAGGAGAAGTGCTTAGCTTTGGGTTCAATCTTGCGGTGCTCGATCCCAGTGACAGAAAGGGAAACGACACATATTGTATTGTTGTCATCAAGGATAAAAAGATGGGGTTTATATCATATTGCATGTGTTTATCCCTCTACATCATGTCATCTTTCTTAAAGCATTACTTTGTTCTTATGAACTTAATACTCTAGATGCATGCTGGATAGCGGTCGATGTGTGGAGTAATAGTAGTAGATGCAGAATCATTTCGGTCTACTTGTCGCGGACGTGATGCCTATATACATGATCATACATAGATATTCTCATGCTCAATTCTATCAATTGCTCGACAGTAATTCGTTTACCCACCGTAATACTTATGCTCTTGAGAGAAGCCACTGGTGAAACCTATGGCCCCCGGGTCTATTTTCCATCATATTAATCTTCCAACACTTAGCTATTTTTATTCCCGTTTATTTTACTTTGCATCTTTATTATAAAAATACCAAAAATATTATCTTATCATATCTATCAGATCTCACTCTCGTAACTGACCGTGAAGGGATTGACAACCCCTTTATCGCGTTGGTTGCGAGGTTCTTGTTTGTTTGTGTAGGTGCGTGGGACTTGAACGTGATCTCCTACTGGATTGATACCTTGGTTCTCAAAAACTGAGGAAAATACTTACGCTACTTTACTGCATCACCCTTTCCTCTTCAAGGGAAAACCAACGCAGTGCTCAAGAGGTAGCAGGGAGCCATAGAGATTTGCAAAATACATATAGATCTGAATGTTGCAGACCCGTTGACTATGAGATTATGCAACTCCCGAATACCGGAGGAACACTTTGTGTGCTATCAGACGTCACAACGTAACTGGGTGATTATAAGATGCTCTACAGGTGTCTCTGATGGTGTTTGTTGAGTTGGCGTAGATCGAGATTAGGATTTGTCACTCCGATTGTCGGAGAGGTATCTCTGGGTCCTCTCGGTAATGCACATCACTATAAGCCTTGCAAGCGATGTGACTAATGAGTTAGTTACGGGATGATGCATTACAGAATGAGTAAAGAGACTTGCCGATAACGAGATTGAACTAGGTATTGAGATACCGATGATTGAATCTCGGGCAAGTAACATACCGTTGACAAAGGGAACAACGTATGTTGTTATGCGGTTTGACCGATAAAAATATTCATAGAATATGTGGGAGCCAATATGAACATCCAGGTTCCGCTATTGGTTATTGACCGGAGATGTGTCTCGATCATGTCTACATAGTTCTCGAACCCGTAGGGTCCGCACGCTTAACGTTCGGTGATGATCGGTATTATGAGTTTATGTGTTTTGATGTACGGAAGGTAGTTCGAAGTCCCGGATATGATCACAGATATGACGGGGAGTCTCGAAATGGTCGAGACATAATGATCGATATATTGAACGACTATATTCGGACACCAGAAGTGTTCCGGGTGGTTTCGGGCAAAACCGGAGTGCCGGATGGGTTACCGGACCCCCCCCCCCCCCGAGTCTGAATAGGACAAGGGAAGGGGGGTGGCGCCCCCCTTTCCTTCTCCCTCTCCTCCCTTCCCCCTCTTTCCCCCTTGTTGGAAACCTACAAGGCCGGCCTCCCTCCTTGCTCCTTTATATACCCCTTGCTCCTTTATATACGGGGGCAGGGGGCATCCTAGAACACACAAGTTGATTGCTTTTAGCCGTGTGCGGTCCCCCTCCACCATAATCCACCTTGGTCATATTGTTGCAGTCCTTAGGCGAAGCCCTGCGCCGGTAGCTTTATCATCACCGTCATCACGCCGTCGTGCTGACGAAGCTCTCCCTCAACACTCAGCTGGATCAAGAGTTCGTGGAACGTCACCGAGCTGAACGTGTGCAGATCGCGGAGGTGCCGTACTTTCAGTACTAGGATCGGTCGGATCGTGAAGACGTACGACTACATCAACCACGTTGTCATAACGCTTCCGCTTACAGTCTACGAGGGTACGTGGACTATACTCTCCCGCTCGTTGCTATGCATCACATATATCTTGCGTGATCGTAGGAATTTTTTTGAAATTACCGCGTTCCCCAACACATGCCACCGCTAATCCTATCTTGAACGTCATATCTCCTTGTCAGACAGCACGGCACCAGAGCATCGCCTGCTAGATCTGGTGACCTCTGCCAGAAAAGGTCCTCTTCTGAAGGCAAGCCACTGCCCGGCCATAGGAAGAGCATGCGTGTTCTGAAGCAATAATCTTGACATATGTACACCTAAAAATCATGCCAATAGAGTGAAGTTCCATCTGTCAAAAGCATGGAAGGACTATATGTACATAAGAAGCATGGATGAACTAAAGTAAAACAAAATAGTTATCACAACATAAGTGAGACCTATTGGATGCACACAAATTTGACTGGAAGCACCTAAATCTGAAAATGATAGATAACATGCTTGCCGCTGATAGCCAAGGGCGGAAATTTGTCATCTTCAAACAAATTTTATCTAACCTAATTGTGTGTTTTGTGAGATTATATCAAATAAAATGTGACAAAAAAGATGGAATCAAGGCATGACGTTTGGTATAAAATGCACTCTAACTAGGTCGAAAATCGTAGATGGCATAGCGCGATCCATTACACATCGGATAGAACATAGATACACTCCACAAAATTCATCGAAGCAAGCATCCAAAGTAATGCAAAGCAAACCAAGTGATTAAAAATGAATCAATCATGAGATGAATTAAACCGTGGGTCGAGTGAGTAGGGGGGACGCCAGGGATGCACGTATACCTTCTTTGCCAATTGAACGTGCACCATGGATGGGACGGCAACGGGACATGATCTGGAGGTGCACTAGGGTGGCGACGGGGATTACGCGGTTGGCGGTGAGGGTAAGAAGCCGGAAAATAGTACAGTGGGTGCAATATTATTGTTAGTTGGAAGCATGCAATTTTGAAAGAAAAATCTGCCGCCAACCGTCGATCATATTTGTGGATAATTCTCATCTTAATTCGAAGCACAATTGCCTACCTTTCATATCTATCGGTCATAAAATGATTTAAATACTCTGACTACAAAATTGTTTGATGATTCACAACCCCTAATACCTGAACATAATAATACTAGGCAGACAAAGAACATAAATACAAATCAGTACTCTGTGTTAGATATTCCAAACTTACATGACTATTCCTAGCAGTACACGTACAGATGTAGTACTCCTAATTACCAGCTACCATGATTGCTATTCGTCTAAATTCAGAATGGAGGCCTATACAACCAGCGAACATGATTCCAACAAAAATCGAATCTAACTCAACTAAGCTAGACTAAAGATTACTCCTAACACCGGGCAGCCAATGAATTACAAACAAAATTGCTATGTGGCAATTGCAATTTAACAAAACGGGGACGATCGATGCACTGCCATACCATAGATTTTCAATCAGGGGCGATGGGCAGTCAACAGCTTACAGGAACTTACTTATAAAATGTTGGAAGCCGTCGTTGGTTCTCTTCGCATTGGGTCCGACTCTGGCAGCCGATTCATCCGATGGGCAACATGGTAAAGTACTCAATCTAAGCCGAGACGACACATCTGCATGTGATATTTCTCAAAGTCGTCTAAGTGGAGAGCACCATGGGGCAGGGAGGAGCAATGGAACGGATCTGGGAGTCATCAGGCAGCAGGGAAACGGATCTGGAGAGCCTGGTGAGTTTGATGTGCTGCGAAGGAGGCAACAGATGATCGCCGAGATCGGGGATGCCGGGTTGATGCGGTTGGCGGCGACAATGGGGTAGCTTCCGTGGGAGGCGAGATGAGAAGGAGAGACGGGATACGGGCAAGTGATTAGGAAGGAGTTATTACGCGAGAATGGTGCAGGTAATTAGCCCCTCAGTCGATGAGATAAAACGCATCTACACCGTAAGATACGTATCTACACCGTAAGATGATTCTAATAGAATTGACGGTCGCGGTCTGAAGATGGTCTCCTCTCAAACTATAAATAAAAAGTGTTTCCTTTATTAAAATTATACGACTCGCTCTACCATAGATAGAAAGTGTTTCCTTTATTAAAATTATATGACTCACTCTACCAAAAAGCATGATGCCAGTCACTTTGACTAAAAGCGATCCTCGTATCTAGAAGCTAACCAATGAATATATATTGCCTATGAGCTTATCTTAGTTTATGTCTTATTTTAATATATATTTATACATTCACTTTTGTAGATCAAAGATAAAAACCTAGGCTTCAGATGGTGCTTTACAAATGTTGACAAAGCTTTTTAATGAACCGGACTGAAAACTCACCGAGTTCTACACAATCAAAAGAGATGCATATAAATAATTGTTTTTCTTTATATATTTGATAATGCAAATATAAGTTTTATATATTTTATTTTATTTTAATATGCACTCTTATTTTTGCAGATTATGAGAGAGCTAAAAATGGATATGTGAACGCTAAAAAAAAGAATCCGTGTCGAGGTGATGGTCAGGGCGTTCTACTAGTGTAATAATAATATTTCACCTGATATTTAATTTGTGTCAACACTTCACTTCCGTTCATCCAAATTAAGCTTCTCTTTGAAGCCCCATATAGAAGGTAGGGAAACTATCACTTTCTAACTGCGCTTTTTGTAGAGAGAGCCTTCCGGAGGCACTATCACCCTGTTCACGTCTGGAGAAAAGATTCAGACTCCACCATCCGGAGGCACTATCACCCTGTTCACGTCTGATCCACCATCAAAGAAGATGGAGCCGTCTTTGGGCGCTGTTTGGTTCGGCCATGGATTTTTAAAAGTAGCTGTGAAAAATCAATCTGTTGAGAAAAACAGCTGTGAAAAATTTGATGTGAAAAAGATGGTTCAGCTTTTTCAGATTTTGACCCGTAACGGAATCAGATTTTAAAAAGCAAGTCCTGGGCTGCTTCCTTTTTTTTCAGATTTTGGCAGCGAATTTCTGGAATCAGATTCTGCTGGGTTTGCCATTCAGATTCTGCTGTGCGGCAGTGGAATCCGTCGATAAAAATCGAACCAAACGGGCCTTTGACAGCGAATTTCTCAAATCGGATTCTCCAGATTCTGTTGTTCGGCAGCCGGCAGCGGAATCCGTCGATAAAAACTGAACCAAACGGCCTCTGACAAAACGGGCCTTTGATAGTTCAACTTGCATTGCATGCAAGTTACATTATTTGTTTAACGCTTGACGCTTCCACGCGGCTACAGCGCCAAAAGCCCCTACCGAACACACAACCGTACTACTACTACCAGACTCGGCACGCCACACTTGCTCGTACAGACCACACACCACGGACACACTTCACTCTTCTTCGCGAGCTTCTCCATCCCCGATCTAGCTATTGACGATGGTACCACCTGCAACCCAGCAACACACACAAAAACGCAATGAATTTCATGGTCAAGAGATGGGAAGAATCAACAAGGTGCTGGTGAAGGGGTTACCGTTGGGGTGGATGACCTGGCCGGAGATGTAGGAGGAGTCCTGCTCGCTGGCCAGGAAGACGAAGCTGGGCGCCACCTCGCTGGGCTGCCCGGCACGCTTCATGGGCACCTCGGACCCGAACTGCTTCACCTTCTCCTCCGGGAAGGAGGCCGGGATGAGCGGCGTCCAGATGGGCCCCGGCGCGACGCCGTTGACGCGGATCCCCTTCTCCGCCAGCTGCATCGACAGCGCGCGGGTGAAGGCCACGATGGCGCCCTTGGTGGCCGTGTAGTCCAGCAGCGTCGCGTTGCCCTTGTACGCGTTCACGGAGGTGGTGTTGATGATGCTGGACCCGGGCCCCATGTGCTTCACCGCGAACTTGGCCATGAGGAAGTAGGAGAAGATGTTGGTGCGGAACACGCGCTCCAGGTCCTGCTCGCTGATCTCGGTGATGCAGGGCCGGACGTACTGCTCCGCCGCGTTGTTCACCAGGATGTCCACGCGGCCGCCGTGCGCGCTCGCCACCTCCTCCACCACCCTGCGGCAGTTCTCCTCGTACCCGAGGTCGCCCGCCAGCGCCTTGGGCTCGCCGGCGCCGGTGCGGGACTTGATGTCGCGGAGCGCCTGCAGGGTCTCCTCCGCGTCCTTGTCCTCGTGCCCCTTCACGTACGTGAAGTTCACCGTCGCGCCCTCCAGCGCGAAGCACAGGCACACCGCGCGCCCGATGCCCGAGTCGCCGCCGGTCACCAGCGCCACCTTGCCCTGCACGCGCACACGACATGCATATCATATCAGACCGCAGCTTAACGAAAGACCATCGACAAGCAGTGCTAGCAGTGTTAAAACCGCTTTACCTGGAGCTTGTTGGCCGACTTGTAGTTCTTGATGAGGGTCTCGGGGCGGGGGTCCATGGCGTGCTCCTTGCCGGGCTGGCAGTCCTGCTGCTGCGGCGGGAACTTCTGCGACGCCATGGCTCTGGTCCCTCGGCGAGCGGGCGGTGCTCTTGGCGACGACGCGGCGAACGAAGCTAGAGCTCTGGTTGTGTGGAGTGGACGCAGCTGATTCGGTCGGAGGTGGTGAAGAAGAAGGAGAAACGGCTGGGCTCTGGTGGGTGTTGCGAGGAGTGCGCTCATGGCACGGTGGAAGGCACGAGGTGGCGAGAGGCCGATATAAAGGGGGGACGAAGCCCCGCGGGCATGGCGCGTGGCGGCAAACGTGGCACGAGTCTCGCAGCTGTCTCAACCACGTGGTGACACCGGCCGCGTCCGAGTGACCGAGTGTGCTCCGAGCTGCACCGCCCGCCGCTTAGGCGAAGCTGCTACATGTTTCTGGGCGATGAAACAGTCGATCGCCATTGTTGAGCCTTCTGGTCCAGCCGACTTTATGGTAAACGGGCCAACAAGCCCGTATTCTAGAGCCCACAATCACAAGGCTTGTGAGCCGTCCATTTCTCTTACCCAGCCCGTAATCACAATGCCACCAGCCCAGCACTTCCTCTCTCTCGCCAAAAAGAGAAACGGCGGCGACTCCTCACTCCTCAGAATCAGGTTTCCCCCTCCCACTCCCCATCGCCCGCAATGGCGACGGCGGCGGCAACTCCGCCCCGCTTCCAGATCTCCAACTAGCGAGTGCGACGCGCCAGATCGCTTCGCCATGGAGGACCGCGGCGGGGAGATCCCCGCCAAGCGACCACCCAAGCCTTTCGATGGCGGCGAGGACCGCCTCAGCGCGGTTCCCGACGAACTTCTTATCGACATCCTTCTCAAGATCCGCGATGCCTCCGCCGCCGCGCGGACCAGCGTCCTATCCCGCCGCTGGCGCCGCGTCTGGACGCTCCTCCCGGAGCTCCACTTTCTCCCCCACGATGACCCCCACCGAATACGCCTCGCCCTCACCGCCCATGAAGCGCCGGCCCTAGGCTTCCTCGACGTCGCCGTCATTGACGCCACCCCCGAGTCCATGGTGGCCTGGCTTCAAATCGCTGCGCGCCGCCTCTCCGGCCATCTACGTCTCATCAACACTGAGGAGAACACCTCGTTAGACGAGGCCGGAGAAAGAGGCGCATTCGAGCTGCCCTGCTTCGAGGATGCCATGTCCATCAGCCTCGAACTAGGCCATCTTGGCCTCGCTGTGCCATCTTCGGGTGTATTCGCCCGGCTCACCAATCTCTTCCTGAATCGCGTCCGGCTACATGGTCCGTCTATGCTCGGTGACGCTGTCTCCTGGCCACGGTGTCCATCCCTGCGGAGACTCATCGTTCATAATGCCGACGGTGTGCGCAACTTCGCAATCCACTCCGATTCTCTCCTACAAATGGACCTGAGGAATCTCCGGTCAGATAATGCCCTTGGTCTGGGCAACTTCACCATTCGTTCAGACTCTCTACTGCGAATGACTCTCACGAGTCTGCATGGCTTGGAGCAGCTCACTGTTATGGCGTCGGCACTCCAATTTCTAAGTGTGAGCTCCTGCATTTATTATAGTTTGAGAAATGATCAACCGGTTGCAAACATCTCGGCCCCTCAGCTGACATCCCTCCAGTGGAAGGATGATTATCATCCAAGCTACACCCAGCTTAAAATGGAAAATCTAGAAAGGCTGAGTGCCCACCCTTTTTACGTATATGGACAAGAGTCGCAGAAGACGTTCAATAGTAATTGTACGAGGCTTCTACGGCGCTTTGAGGTCATCTGGATTCTCAAATTAATGCTTCTCTATCTGCCGGTGAGTTCACTTACACAATAGTAAACTGCAACTCTCGTAGTAGCGTGGTCATGGAATAGACCTGCCTGGTTGATTCCCGGATGGTAATGGACAAGCACACGTGTAGTCCTATACTTGTAAATTGGACAAGAACTCATGTAGTCATGCGCTGATGCAACATGGTCTTGGCCTCATTGTTGAACTGAGATCTTGGCGTTCACTCGAACGAAGCGTCCCCCGCCTCATGCCATGGCTCACATTCGCCTGTCCTGCTCCTTGACGTCACGTCGAACTTGCCATTTGTAATGCTATCAAGTAACTACCAGTAGAGAGATTTGTTGAGGAGGGCAGTGCCAGCGGTACAGTTTTGAGTAATAGGGAAGACGAAGTCCAATAGTGTGTTGACATTAGTGTGGACACGTGTGTGCATACTATGGTGGGTCTAATTTCATGATAGAAAAGACCTTGTCTCATAGGATTATTTTCCGTAGTTTATCCTTGCTAGCAGCTTCATATCCTATCAGATGGTGTTACTTTTATCTGCCTTTGATCAATTAGCGTTGAGGTTACAAACTACTATCGCTGCACTAGTATATTTGTAATTCAAGATGGCACTTGAGCTCGGACTTGCTACCGTAAAAAAGCGACCGCTACCACTGCACTAATATATTGATTATTCTTGTGTGTTATTGACTTTCTATACAAGTTGCGTGTGTCCTTTCTATTTGTACATAATATTTTATGTGACCTCCCATTACTCTACTGCAGGAAATTACTAACCATGAGTACTTGATGGAAGACATTAAAAAGATCCCAAACACTGCATTAATGGTCCTGGAAATAGTGGCAAGTGGACATTCCTTTGGAGCCAGTTCATTCCATGTCCTCAGCACGTGTAGAATGCTTCTTCTTAAACTTCTTGACGTACCTGGCCATCTGGTGGTAATATTATCCTTACTTTGTTTATCTAATACCATAGTATGCATTTATATTTCTTGGCATGCCTAAGGTTGAGCTGCTAGTTGCCCTACTGGTTTGATACTGGATGCTTTGCACCAAATTATGTGGCAACTATATGGCATATGTATCTCCCAAAGACAATGCATATTAGTTGAGGTGTTGGTAACGTCATAAGTTTCCCATTTTGGGGGCCCAGTTGGACCTCATTTCTTGCCCTTAGCCCCCCCCCCCCCCCCCCAACCCAAAAAAAAAACTGTTAAGGGGTCCCGTTTAGGGGCCTGGCTGGATATGCTCTTACAGGGGAGGAGATGGAGATGTTGCAAGTGGCGAGGTCGCCAGCAGGGCCGTACCCAGTGCAGAAATGAACCAGTGCCCCAAATATAAGCCATACATGTTTCTCATTTAGGCTTTGGGTGTCACAAAGTATACGTAGAATATTAAGGAAAATAATTTTGGCATGGTGTACTGTGCACCATGGTACGTCTGCCTGGGTACGCCCCCTGGCCACGAGGGACGGAGGTGGGGGAGGCGGTATAGGAGGGGTAAAGAGATGGCTGCCGGAGAGGCAGTGATGTGAATTTCACTAGAGTCATTGCATGTCAGCCTCAATCTTGAAAAAATAGTTAGGATTTAGGGGACGCAGATTTTTGAGACATGGTGCCAGGCGAGGATGGAATCCCATGCATCGGTTGTTGCTTTGTGGTTTGGGTTTATTATAGTGACTATCTCAATACCGCCCAAATACGCACTCGTAATACCCGATACGAAGCTGAATATGTGCCATCGTGTGTCAGATATGACAAAGTGATACATCCCAATTAGGTGTGTGCGTAGGTGCATATGACCACCAGCTGTAGACACAGTGGTTGGGCATGTGGTTGTGCAGCCTAGCGACCCGAGTTCAATTCCTAGAATTGACAGGTGATGCACAGGGGTTTTTCCCCGTTTATTGAGGATCAAGCTTGGTGTGTGGTGGAACCTCTCATCAAGAAATATCTTGATACTCATTTAAAAAAAAATTGAGGACCATGTTTATCTTGATACTCATACTAAAATGGCCATATGCATCCCTGGTTGGTGCAGAGGCCGGGAAGTGAAAATCTCTCCCATTTTTAAAACGACTTTTTGACATTGTGGAACCTATTTTATTTATCAAAGTGGCCGTATGCATCCCCCTGATGCAGAGGCCGGGGTATCACCCCTTTTCCAAAAAAAAATCACAGTCTCGGCACGCCATAGCCCCTTTGTCAACATGGTGCTGATCTGTCCGGAGAAAGAGTGCCATGGGGTACAGCTCACTGACGGCCACTACAAGAAACTTGTTAATTATGATAGTATTTATCCGTCACCGATCAGTAAAAAACCGTCGTGGATGTGCATGCATGATGGATTTGAAATCCATCATGTATCTCGCGTCATAATTTGACACAGTACCTTCCATGACGGTTTTTGGCTGTCACAGTACCTCCCAGTAATTTCAATCCAGTTTATGCTTGGCCCATTTTTTTCTATATGGACCATTTAACATTTAACACCAATTTTGCCCATTACATTGTAAAACGGGCATACAATCATTTGTTCTGCCTATTACTTTTTCAGCACACTTATAATGATCACAAAAGCACAACGATGTATCATAAACTCTTGCTATATCAGACCATGCATTCATCACATGAATGTATCACAAATTACATCAAAATCATAGATAACTACAAGGCAACAAAAAATATACATAAAAATAAAGATGATCGTAGCGTAGTCAACACTTCTCTTTTTTTTTTCCATCTCTTCCTTGGTCCAGTTCTCTTTCTTCATCATCAGACAAAGCCGCATTTTCTTTGACAATTCCATGATAGATATTTAACTGCACTAAAAAAAGGAACATGGGCAAACTAATTAGATTCACACTGTTTGTGTTTTTTGAGACCTATGCTTCCATAAATAACAAAATATTCTCGAGGAAATGGTTCAACACAATAATCCTTAACTATAGTATTTAAATAAAAAACGGGTAAGTATTACAGCAGCTTCGTTTCTCGACAACAGCAAACAACAACAATTTTTTAAAGGCATTATAGTATGTTTATGTAGCAAACAACAACAATATTTCAGCAACATCATTTCAGTACAATAGCAAACAACAACAATATTTGAGCAACAACATTTCAGTACAATAGCAATTCAGCACCAATAAGTCGAATACTTGTATATTTAACAAGCAATACATCTTTTAAATATTAAGTTATTATTTATCAGTCAAACAATGTGAATTGGCTGTACGAAATTAACCAAATAAAGAGGGTTAAAACAATAAGCCGATATATGTTTGGGAGAAAAAGCAGCCTTAAAAATGCAGAAGCCTTTCTCGTGTGGATTATAACTCTATAAAGGAACAACACAATTCTTTACCAGGCGTAATGAAAATTACATTTCGAAAGAGAACTATATACGTTGGTGCTCCAAGTTTATTAGTTCTATGGTAATTATTGAATTACAGAACAGCAGTACATGAATGTAGAGAAAAGAAGGGCAGAAATTTACACTAATGAGCGCAAGCTTTAAAGCTTTCACATATTCAGCTCCATTCCCATGGATAATAGAGAAGCATTTGCAGAGAAATGCACTTGCAAAAGGACAGGTAGACAAATTGATAATATTCCAAAAGACATGAAAATAACTAACTGCATATATACTTCTTGCATATATAAGAGAAACTAAATGTCATGGTAACACAGGCTAAACCTCAAGATATGTTAGCATGTTAATGTATTGTGAATCTCAGGACATGCTAGGGTGTTAATCTCAACGCAAAATCGTAGTGGATAATTGTAGGTGTTTCATATGTTCAATATTGATTTGAAAGCTGAGATCAAGTTACACAGAACAAACCTCTATGAAAATTAGGCAAGAAAAGGAAAGAAAAACTGAGACTTCATTAGGTAGTTTCATATTCCACTAAATAAACGTAGTACTGACATAATCAATTATCAGTTCCATAAGTAAATAGTTGGCATAAAATG
The DNA here is from genome assembly GCF_018294505.1 of Triticum aestivum. Taxonomy (NCBI): domain Eukaryota; kingdom Viridiplantae; phylum Streptophyta; class Magnoliopsida; order Poales; family Poaceae; genus Triticum; species Triticum aestivum. The sequence goes on from NC_057796.1 coordinate 72,383,678, forward strand.
ATGTAATAGTTATTATTCATTGCATTATATTATAGCAATTAAACAGTTGGTGCGCATAATTGTGAAAGAGTCTTGTGAAACCATTCAGATTTGTTGCAGTGCTCAAACCATATGGTCCAATATAGCATTTATCCGTTCAATTCACATTACCCAGTGGTTACAGCATGATCAAGTCTCACAGCCCTATGTGTACTTTAATTTAGGCAACAAATAGCATACCCACAACAGAATTGCAGGAGCAACGCTAGTTACCCATGGAGGCTGGGGTAGTCATGCCTCCTACATCCATGATAAATCCATCAACTTATGAAACTAATTTGATAGCAAAGCAAAAAACAGTAAAAGTGGTGAATTACTGACTTGCCAACAGGAACAACTACCCACAACAGAAGAGCAGGAGCAACGCAAGTTACCCATGGTGGCTCGGGCGGAACTCGAGGCAGATGAACGTCCGTTGTTCCTGTCGTGCTGTTTTGTGCTAGCTTCTGGCACCAGCCGCCAGAGGGATGTGTGCGCCAGTACACCAGAGAGAGGGACGCGAAGTACCCTTACTTTGCACGGATCCACGACCACAGCGTCAGTCTCGATCCTGCAAAAGAACCTGGCCGACAGTCGCGCAGCAGCACAGGCCGCAGCAGCACAAGGCCACGACATCGAGGAAGCCAGCAGGAGAGGTGAGAGTCACGCTGGTAACCAGTGGCGACTAGGGTTCTCTGCTGCTTCCAGCCGTGTAGCGAGCTGTCGCAGTAAACCGGCCACTGCATGGACGCTCCGCTCCAACAAGGCCGACGTCGGGGTTGACCTCCGTGCCAGATCTGCGTGCGCCCAAGATGCCGCCGCCACTGTGCCTATGGATGAGGACTCCGTCGAACTCGCTAGAGCAGAGCCTCGGGTGGGAGCAGGTGGGAAGGTGGAGGAAGGAGGGGCCGCCGGGACAGTGGGCGTGCGGAGGAGGGATAGTGGAGGGGAAGGGATAAGATGATGGGAGCAGTGGCGGAGGGAGAAAGAGATTGGGAAAGGGAGTGTGTTAGGGTTAGGTTTTATACAGGAATAGTTTGGGCGGGCTTGAGTGGGTTTGCGGGGCTGTACTGGACCGTCTATGACAGTTTCCGAAAATGTCACCAGAAATCTGTCATGGATTAACAGGTTTCTTGTAGTGGGTAGAAAGGTCGCTAATCAACACTGTCACCAGCTGGTGCGGGATGGCAAAGCTCCACATCTTTCTTCAGTGCTGGTGGATTGAGAGCATGCAAAGTGCGAGTAGATTGACGATGCAAGGGTGAGGATACTTACACCCTGGCGCTCGCATTTGTAGAAGTTGGCCTTCTTGGGAGACAAACTATAGAACATACACCATGTTGCATTCCAGGCACCGGATCAGCGGGAGTGGCAACACTTCATCCATATGATGATGCGATCGAGGGGCCGAGGGGCTTGAGTGGGACATGGACGAACACATGGGGATGAACTAGCTGTTGCAAGCAGAGAGGAAAGAGTGAGGTTGCGTGAGCAGAGAAGGGGGAATGAGTGAGGAGAGAAAATAGACGGAGCGATGAGTGACAACTGGATAGAGCTGTTAAGGAGGGGTGCGCACGGTGAGCTGGATGTGTGGGCTGAACATTCGAACGTAATTAATGCAACTAGTTGGTTCACCCCAGGTCGAGCAGTTAATTAGTCACAAGCAGTCGTTTTCCTTCTATTGGTCACCCTGGGGTGGGTATAGCAAACTCTAGCAACCGGAAAGGATACCTATGTTTAATGGAATCGTTCTCATTGAAAAGGGGCACCAGAAGTTCAAAAATCAGATCCATATGGCCTTGGGGTAGGAGGAAAGGAATCACTGTTGGCACTCTAGAATTGCGTATATTGGGATGTGGTGCTATACGGATCTTATATGAATATTTGCATTTGTGTACGCAAATTATATGTGAGTTTTGGTATTGGTTCAGCATGAATCTGAGAGTCACGTGCAGTGAGGATATGCACTATGTTCCAACGAGCATTTTTGGGATGGGGAAATATTAATATAGTACTATGCTTCGGCCATTTGTTTTTAAAGGTTGCATCAATAACAATGGTCCCAATTTAAGATGTCATTCAATACAGCTTATCGATAGCACAATACCTTGTTTTGTTCAAAAGAGAAGGCACAATACCTAACTGTCGAAAATTGAAATAATGTTTTTTATTTGACTTTCTATTTGCATACAATAATTATATAGTCTGCAGTAGGTTGGCTTCAAACTAATTTCCAGGTGGTATTCTTTTGTAAATTTGTTAAAGACATATCATAATTATCCAGGCAATCTTGGGATTTCCAGCTCCATCATTCTTATTTCATGGCATTCAATTATTTCCGCTGATCTTATTGGGATGGCATGCTCCCATTGCAGGCACAAACTGGATGCCCATCAGACTGTGTTTGTGATCAGCCACCAAACTGGAAAACCGAGGAACTCACGCTGTATTGCCTTCGAGAAGTAGAGATCCAAAACTTGAGAGGAACTGAACATGAAACTGCTCTTATGAAACGGTTATTCCGTTGGGCAACAGTGCTAGAAAAGATGACAGTAACTTTCCATTTCTCAGTCGCTGACAGCAAGGCCAAGGAGTTCTGCCAGATGCTTCGAAGCTTCTGTAGGCCAGAAATATCTATTAAGGGGCAACGCTTCGCCTAATCTAGTGGTAGCATAGGTAACAATGGCCTGAGCTTGTTGGCAAACTTTATGTGCACCGCAGGGCCTCGCAGAACGCTTTGCCAACTTGTCACTTGTGTTGGTGCTCGTGCCTGGTGGTCTTTTGTAGTTGGCACCTTGGTATGAATTGCGCTATTTGTGAACTTCAGAGTTTGTTAGATCCTTCCGAGATGTTGCAGGATGTATAAGTTGCACTTTATACATGTGGATGTTGTCTGAACTTCAGTTATTGTTGCCAACAGAGCTTTAATCTCTTTTTTTGCGGGGTAACAGAGCTTTAATCAGTCCGAGATCTGTGAAAATTCTGATTTTGGGACGAGCACCATGGAGCTTTTTTTGGGCAAAAATCAAAAATCACATTTTTAAGTTAAGTTCTGAAACAAATCATACACGGTCATATGGATTCATTTTACATGTGTATAGTCTGACAATGTAATACATTATGGTGATCATAATGTATAGCATGTTCAAATTTTGCACACATGTAGTAGTACACATCCGTATGGACGTGTGAATTTTTTTAGAATGTTTTGAGACTTAAAAAAATGTGATTTCCTCTATTTAGCAATTTTGGTTTCAAGAGCCTTATTAGGACATATTACAAGGGTGAAAGAGTACAACGTCCTCACGTCGACACATCTGCTTACTTCTAAACCATTTCACATTCGTCTCTCTTCTCATCTTTCTCTTTTTCTTCTAGGCATTTCATCAAGCACTTGGTGTGCAGGTGCTCATCGTCGTTCCTCGTAAAATAAAAAGGCTCCACCCTCCTTCGTGCGCCGTGTATTAGGAAGGACACCTTTGCCTTTAACTCTGCTCATAGTTATCTTTAACTTAATCAGGCTCCCTAATCATGAAGCTCTCTTGATCAATCGAGGTCTTCAGTTTTAAATTGGGTGCATGATTCTGACTGGTCCGCCGGTGGAATCCTTTGCTCAGCGCATGAGCTTCTTCTCTTGATATTCAGATGCACGTCACTAGGCCGGTTCGTAGGTGGGGTGAGTGTCACCTTCGGTGTAGGACAACGTAGGCGAAAGACAAAACATCGCGCATGATAGGCCAGCACGAGTGGTGTGTCGTCAACGCCTACTACGGCGCTGCTCAAGGGCTTTGAGGGGCAGTGCTGCTCCTGCTAGCGAGCTGGTCGCGCTCTGCCCACCCCCATACCCATCCTTCCACTTCCTCACTCTCTCAACGTTTCCATCGTCGCATATTCACACCTTCTTATTTCTTGGTGTGCAACTTTTTCTATTTTGACCTTTTAATTTCGTAATTTTTTTATTAAAATAAAACTGATCAAAATGGAAAATGTTCAGGAATTAGAAAAATGGTGATGAATTTTAAAAATGCCCATGAATTTGAAAAATACTCATGAATATGAAAAAATGTTCACAAATTAAATAGATGTTTCATGAATATTTTTTCTATTCTAAAAATGGTCTTGGGTTCCAAAAATGTTTGTGAATTCAGAAAATATTGACGAATTTGTTAATAAATTCGAAAAAATATTCACAAATTTTCCAAAGGGTTTATAATTCAAAAGCGTTCATGTAATTTTAAAAAATTTGGTGAGTTCAAAAAAATAAGAATTTGAAACTATATTCCCGAACCTAATTGTTTTGCATGAATTTTAGGAAAATTCGCCATTTTTTGGAAAAAGAAAGAAGAAAAAAAAAAGAAAAAAGGGGAAAAGAAAAAAGAACTTCAGAAAACCAGTGGAGAAACAAAGAAAAGACCTGGCTGAAAGCTGCACAAAACCGTGTGAAAACTTCCAAACCAGTGCAAGAACTTTTTTTTGGAACATACCAATGGAAGAAGCTTGTTCTTTTTTTTTTCTTGTAGAAACGGAAGAAGATCGAAATCACTTATTGAGTAGCACTCCTTGCAAAGACTACTTCCACCCTCCCAGATTGTGACAAGTGGCACGCTGCATGTGTTCCATTTGCCGCAACCTGGAGTTTTCCTTTTTTTTCATAGATTCGTTTATTCAAAACATTTTTTTAAAACCGTGCGTCCAAATCTCGAACTGTTTCCACCGTTGGATTTCTCGTGTCAAGATTTTTAAAATTAGATCCCATGTTGATAGGTTCTCATGAACTTTTTTTCACAAAAGAAACCGGACGAAAAAACTGAAGTGGGAGCACGTTTCTTTCCCCTTTCTAAAAGTTGTTTCCGAGAAGCACGGCCGTGCCTTTCGCATAAGCAAATCTGTGCCTCTCGCGTAAGGGAAAAACATGTTTATTTCCGTTTTCGAGAGGCACGGTCATGCCTCTCGCAGAAGAAAACAAAACATGTTTCTTCCATTTTCGAGAGGAACGATCGTGCCTTTCGCGGAAGGGAAAAAAAAGAAAACATGTTTTTTCCCGTTTTCGAGAGGCACGGCCGTGTCCCTCGTGGAAGCTAAACCATGCCTCTCACGGAAGCAAAAAAAAAATATTTTTTGCGTAAATTTTTTTGTCAAAAAACTAAGAAAGACCACTGAAAAACCAAAAATCCAAAAAACCGAAGAAAAAAACCATCTGAAAAGCCAAAAACGCGTGCAAAAAATATAGAAAGATAAATTCCGAAGGGAGCGCTCACAGCGCGACACGTGGTGACGGCTGAGAACGCGCCAAGTGACGCGCTCTTAACCCACCCCAAATGATCCTTGAGGAAGCTCCCGAAGAAGCGCTCCTCAATTAGTTGCTCTCAAATAAGCTTGGTAAACCGCGCTTTCTTCAGGAAGCTTGGTAAACTTCCAGTCCAATGGGCCAGTCCCAAACCTAGACCCACAGATTTCTGAAGAGTAACGCGCTTCTTGCCCGGCCCATTTGTATAAACCTAGACCCACAGATTTGGCCCTCTCCGCAGCGGCGGCGTCGCCACTCGCCACCCTTTTTCCCCATCCGCACCTGTGAGTGACCAGGCGGCGACCCCACCTCCGGGCTCCAGCCATTCCCCCATCCAGCGGCAACGGCGATGGCGGCGGCAACTCCACCACACATTCCCGATATCTCAACTGGCCAGTGTGAACCTGTGAGCCGGAGCTCCTACGCGCCAAATCCTTCCTCCATGGAGCACTGCGACGGGGAGATCGCCGCGAAGCTCTCCAACGGCGACGGCAGCGAGGACCGCCTCAGCGCGGTTCCCGACGACCTTCTTATCCACATCCTTCTCAAGCTTCGCGATGCTGCCGTCGCCGCTCGGACCAGCGTCCTCTCCAGCCGCTGGCGCCGCGTCTGGACGCTACTACCAGAGCTCCACTTCCCCCCCCCGAGAGTGACCCTCAGCGCATACGCCTCGCCCTCGTCACCCATGAAGCGCCGGCCCTCAGCCGCCTCGACGTGCGCGTCATGGAAGCCAGTCACACGACCCCTGAGTCCATGGCGGCCTGGCTTCCCATCGCCGCACGCCGCATCTCCGGCGATTTACTCCTCGTATTGCAGACCAACATATCAGACTACGAGGTCTGGGAAAGAGGCGCCCTTGAGCTGCCATGCTTCGAGAAGGCCACCTCGATCACCCTCGAACTAGAGGGTCTTGCCTCACGATGCCGCCTTCCGGCATATTCGCCCGGCTCACCAATCTCCACCTAGGTTGCATCCGGCTACGTGGTCCGAGCATGCTCGGCGAGGCTGTCTCCTCGCCGCGCTGCCCGACGTTACAGAAACTGACTCTCAGTGGTACCTCGGGTCTGGGCAACTTGACCATTCACTCGGATTCTCTCTTGGAAATGACACTGACGCGCGTGCACGGCTTGCAGCAGCTCAATGTCACAGCGCCGGCACTCAAACAGTTAGAAGTGCTGTCCTGCTTTACTAAAGGTAGGATGATTTTGATCCTACCGGTTGCAAACATCTCCGCCCCTCAGCTGGAATCCCTAATGTGGTGGGATGATTATGATCCAAAGTTCACCCAGCTCAGCAAGATGGAAAATCTACAGTGCCTGAGCACCTTCCCTTTTACTGTATATGAAGAAACTGACTATGTACGTGAGTTACAGAATAGGTACTGTACGAGGCTTTTGCGGCGCTTTGAGCTCATCCACAGTCTCAGATTCCAACTTGTGAATGATCTGGTGAGTTGATTCTTATGTGAGTTATGCCATCAACGCATAAACTTGCAGTTCAGTTTAAGGAATGTGTCATAAGCATACAAAATTGTCAACTTATTTTTCTTTGCCTCAGTCCGTGAAAAATTGCTTTGTGCATCCAATCGTTTATCCTCCCTAGTAGCATGATATCCTTGGATATGCCAGTACTTTTTTCTTCCTTTGAGTAGTTAGCATTGAATTACACACTAGCAGTACTAGTATATGGTTATTCCTTATCATGGGGGCACATGAGCTCGAACTTGATAGCTTAAAAGAATCATTTCTTGTTTGTTATTGACTTTGTAAACGAGATGCTTGTGTCCTTCCCAAGTTTCTAACTATTGCAAATAAATAATCCCTTTTTGTGACTTCCTATGAATCTACAGGAGGACATTATTACTAACCAACAGTACCTGATGGAAGACATTACCAGGCTCCCAGACATTACATTCATGTTCCTGGATATAACGGGAAACGGGCATTCCTTTGGACCCAGTTCATTCCATCTTCTCAGGATGTGTACTGGTTTGAGAAAGTTGTCTCTTACATTTTGTGGCACAACTAGACGCCCGGAGGTAATACTATCCTTTGAAAAAAAAAATCTAATACTCCCTCCGTCCGGAAATACTTGTCGAAAAAATGGATAAAAATGAATGTATCTAGAACTAAGATATGTCTAGATACATCCATTCCTCCGACAAGTATTTCCGGACGGAGGGAGTACCTGGGTATATTTCTTGACACACCTATGCTTGAGCTGCAAGTTGCTCTACACTAGGTTCTGGTCTGATACCGAATGCTGTGCTCGAAATTATATCTGTGGCAGATATATGGCTTATGTATCTCCCATTGGCATTGCATGTCAATTGCGTTGGTATTTACTTGGTAATAGGTTTCACGTTTAAAGATTGTTAAGTCTGTTGAAAATGAGAAACCATTGGGCATGATTCAGGATTTTGTTTCCAACAAAAGAAATGGTGTACCTCCTTCATTTTCTCTGCATTTCTTCAAGATCGTTCTTGAGTGACCTCTCTCTCCAGAGGGCGGCGTGATCCTGTGATTGTTAGGTTAGGTGGTGTTGGGGGTGCAGGGGAGCAGATGACTGTGTTGCAAGGCTGTGAGGTCACTGGCAGCCACCGGGGAGGCCGGGGCAGCAGTGCAGGTCTGCAGGAGGCTCTAGTGGAGTTGGAGGAGAGTATGGCTTCTCCCACCAGGGCTGTTAAAAAACGGGTTTGCTTCAATCTGGCAAACGCCCTGTACAAAATGTTGTACCGCTGCAGCCTGTTCACAGGTAAGATTGTGAAGAAAAATTAACTGGCAGGTGCAAGCAGTAGCTGGTTTTGGCTGGGTTTGATTCAACCCGTGGGTGACCACCCCTGGCTCCCACTAGAAATATTACTAATGTGAATTTGACTCAACAACAAAGGCTGTCAGTCCCAAACAAGTTGGAATAGTCTAGAGTTGAAACCCATAAGGTATTGAAGCCAAGTCATGGTTCTTGCACATGGATAGCTAACTTCCACTCACCCCTGTCTGTTGCTAAATCTTTGGTAATACTCCAGTCCTTCATATCTCTCTTTAGTGACTCCTCCCATGTCAAGTTTGGTGTACCCCGATCTCTCTTGACATTATCAGCACGCCTTAACCGACCACTATGCACTGCCGCTCTTGGAGGCATGCGTTGTATCTGCCCAAACCATCTCAGACGATGTTGGACAAGTTTCTCTTCAGTCGGTGCCACCCCAACTCTATCATGTATATCATCATTCCAGACCTACTCCTTTATCGTGTGGCCACATATGATATATTCATGTCAACATGCACATCTCTGCTACACCTAGCCGTTGGACATGTCGCCTTTTAGCTGGCCAACATTCAGCACCATACAACATCACAGGTCGAATTGATGTCCTATAGAACCTGCCTTTTAGCTTTTATGACACTCCCTTATCATAGAGAACGCCAAAAGCTTGGCACCACTTCATCCATCCAGCTTTTATTCGGTGACTCACATCTTCATCGATATCACTAATGTGGATTTGACTGCGCCATAAAATAGTTAGGGTTTAGGAGATAATTTTAATATAATAATATGCTTGGGACATGTGTTTTAAAAGATCGCATCAATGCGTAATAATGGCCTAAGGTCAATTAAGATCTCGTTCTTGTATAATTATTAAAATAAGTTGCTGTATAATTTTAGAACAATCATATTCTCTGCAGTAGGTTGGCTTTATACCAATTTCCTGGATTCTTCTGTAAATTTGTTAAAGACATCTCTTAAGTATCCAGGCAGTCCTACAATTTCTAGTTCCATCTTTCTTATTTATGGCATTCAATCATATCGTTTAATCTTATTGAGCTGATATGCTCCTTGCTTCCGGCACAGACCCTGTGCCCATCAGGTTGTGTTTGTGATCAGCCACCAAGCTGGAAAACCAAAGAACTCGCGCTGAATTGCCTTCGAGAAGTAGAAGTCTGTAACTTGATAGGAACTGAACATGAAGCTGCTCTTGTAGAACGGTTATTCGTTTGGGCAACAGTGCTACAAAAGATGACAGTAACTTTCCATTGCTCAGTCGCTGAAAGCAAGGCCAAGGAGTTCTGCCAGATGCTTCAAAGTTTCTCTAGGCCAGAAATATCTATGAAGGGGGCAACATTTTGCCTAATCTACTCATACCAAAGTTTACCATGGACCGATCTTGTCGGAAACTCCAGGTGCACCGCAGGGCCTCCGAGAATGCTTTGCAAGCTTGTTTCATGTGCTGGTGCTGGTACCTGGTGGTCATTTTGTACTTCTCATCTCGGTATAAATTGCACTACTTGTGAACTCCAGTGTGTAAGTTACAGGATATTTCCTTCAGAGATGTTGCAGGATGTATAAGTTGCACCCTTTGCATGTGGATGTTGTCACCATCAGAGCTTTAATTTTTCTTTCTTTTTTATATACAGCATGCTTATACTATCTGGTAGTATGTTGTACACAACCCAGTGGGTGAAGTTCATATATAAGCAGTATGAGTGGGTGAAGTTCAGAATATCAGATATAAGCAGCATGAGATCTGTGAAAAAACTGGTTTTCTATTTCGGAGAAGACATATTAATAGGAGAGTACTACGTACGCACGTCGACGCAGCTTATTTTTCAGGTGTATAATCAAGCCTTCAGCGAGGTTTCTATCTCCGCCGCGAACAGCCCCATGGCCGTCCTCGGCAGCATGACCGGCACGGCCACGGCGTCCTCCCCGTCACCGTCCTTGACGGCCACGAAGAACGTACCCCCGAGATGCACCTGAGACGGCCCGCCATACACCGGCTCGCCCCACCCGAAGTCCACGCGGTGGAACCCGACGTGCCGGAGGTCGGAGAGGAGGAACATGTTCGGCGAGTCGAACGGGGGCGGCCCGTGCAGCGCCAACATGTCGGCCGCCGACCGGACGTGCACGGCGGTGGCCTTAGCCTTCTGTATCATCTCCACCACGTCGCCCAGCGAGCTCCCGCCCATGTCGTCGGCGGGCGCCGACGCTCTGAGCGGCACGCACGCGTTGCCGTAGTATCCCGTGGGGAGCCGCAGGGCGGCGTTCCTCCTGAAGCTCGCGATGATGCCCAGCCGCGCGACCTCGCCCGCCGGGAGTGCGAGCGCCACCGTGCGGGCGCGCCAGAGGAGCGCCGCGAGGACCTCGAACGTCGTCGCGACCGGCGCACCGTGGACGTGGAGGCGTTTCTTCAGCGACGCGATGTCGGCGAGCCGGAAGACGAATGAACGCATGACGGTGTCGTCGCTTCCGTGGGCCGGGAACGGCAGGGGCGGCGCGACGTCGTGCTTGGTGTGCGGCACGTCGAGGAGGCCGCGGGACCAGGAAGGCGCGACGGCCGGCGCGGGGAGCCCTCGGGCGAGGTCGGCGACGGCGGACATGAACAGGTAGACTCCTGCGGCGTCGCACATGGCGTGGTTGATGCGCATGCCGAAGACGAAGCCGCCGCAGAGGAGCCGCGTGGCCTGGATCACCACCAACGGCCAAGTGAGCACGCCACCGCCGGAGCAATCCACGTCGAGGAGGAGCTCATCCATGCACGGGAACGGCGGCGTCAGCCCCTGACCACCACCGGCAGCCTCCTCGAGCTCCGCCAGCCGCACGTCGGCGTCGGCCTCCGCGAACAGCACGCCCTCGCCGGTGCACTCCACGACCAGCTTGCCACCTTCCACCTCCCTGAAGCGCCCGGCGAGGGGGTAGTAGTGCACCAGCGCCTCGGACAGCGCTCGGCCGATGACGTCCACCGGGTCGTCGTCGCCGCGCGCCGGGCCACCGCGGTAGACGAAGACGCCCGGCATGAGCACCCGCAGAGACTCCTTGCTGTCGATGTCGGAGAGGCGCTTTGTTTCCCGGGGTGTCGGGGAGGCCGGGACGACGAGGACTGGTTCTCGCCGGCGCACGGCGAAGGTGGGCGTCATTGCAATTTGCACCCCGCGTGCGTGTGTGCCTGACTCTGTTCTGTAGGTCAGATGCTCTGTGTGTTTTTGAGGTGATCGCCTGATGCTGAATCTTATAGAGGATCTCTCGTCGTCACTACTGTATTTCGACCCGATCAGCATGCAACCACGAGCACAAAAGTTTCTGCAGGTGCACGCCGCACGCAAATCCTTCTGCAGTGGAATTAGGTACGCAGTCGCTAGCCCTGATTTCTCTTACTAATGGAAATTGGAGAGGAAAGCCTTTTTGCTCAAAAAAGGGTACGCATTACTGGCAGTGCAGGTAGTTCATGTATTAATGGGGAGTATAAAACTCTTTATGGCTCAATGATTGTAAAGAAAAAGCATGTTGGTCTCGGAAAATGCCAATGAGGCCGTTTTCAAAGCACCATTTTCTATAGGAAAACTCTTGGCTTCTACCGGCGGATCCCACACAAGCATCGGCCGGCTCGTCCGTATGACACGGAGCAATCCTACAGTTACGGGCGTTTTTTCGCGAAACAAGACCTACAGGCAGAGGTGGCCTCACCTAATTTGGGGGAAGGAGGCCCCACCCTGCAAATCACGGAGTGAGGGATGCATTAGGAGGCAACACGTCTGTCCGTAGGACTCTGAGCGTAGATAGAGTCCGTAAGTGGAGCATTTTCAGTATGACACGTGTCCCCTGGGAGCGGTCTTATTTCTTTCTTTCGGTCAACCTGACCACTGCTCATTGTTCGCTCCTCAATGCCCACTACGATGAGTTTCTGCAGCAAGGCCTCTGTTGCAGTAAAAACTGCAACATGACCTCTGTTTCAGAAAAAATAAATTTACAGCGAGACCTTTGTTGCAAAAAAACTAAATTGCAACAAGACCTCTGTTGCAAAAAAAAAAACAAGACCTCTGTTGCAAAAAAACTAAATTGCAACAAGACCTCACTTGCAAAAAAAATATCTTGCAAAAATGTCTACAACATGACTCGTGTTGCAGAAATTTCCGGCAACATGACCTATGTTGCAATGATAAAAGGGTGACGCTCAGTCGCTCAATTGTCGGATCTGATGCAATTTCTTTTTCGAAACACGGCCTCTGTTGCCAGAAAAACTGTAACAGAGCTTTGTTGCAAAAATAGTTATTTTGCAACAGGCCTCTTGCAAAAAAAAAATCTGCAACTTGACCTTTGTTTGCAAAAAATTTCATAATATGATCCGTGTTGCAGGTATTTTCTGCAACACCACCTGTGTTGTAGTAATAGAGGATGACGCTCAGTCACTAAATCTGCCTGATCCCACGGCTCGCGAGGCGGCGGATCCGCCGGCCGACGCGTAGTGTTGCCCTTTTCTATAACACACACAAAAAATATTTTTTTTGTAAACACACATACACATGTATACTAGTATGTGCAAAATTTCATCACATTTTACTTTCATACGCAGCGTACAAAAAAAGACAATTTTGTAGTTTCAAATGGGTCGATTTTGTTGTTGTTGGGCTAGGTTTTTTTTTTTCTGTAGAGCTTACTAAGTACAAAAAAAAAGACTCAAAAACTAATTGCAATTTTTTGCAAACAAAGTTTTATGGATCCGTAGTGAGCATGTACAAGTTTTCCAGGATTTTTTTAATAACTTCTAAATATGCTTTTTATTTTTTTTGAAAATACCGGCCTCCTTGGTGCCCAGACATCATAAGCCCGCACCCATGTTGATCTTGTCTGTTAGTCTAGTTTAATGTAGATAAATTCGCTTGACTAATGATTGCCCTCTCATTCTCCATCTTCCGTTCTTATATGTTTATACACTAAAGAAGGATTTTAAAGCACTTCAACCCAACAGAATTAGGTAAAAATGGACAAAACTGACCTCAAGGCGCAACTATATCACAAACTAAACCGTATGCAACAAATTCACCCAGCTAACCCTTTTGTGTAGCGCCCGATAGGTCGGCGCTGCACTACACTGAGTAGCACTTGACTGACAGGCTCTCCTGGTCAGCGTGGCACCCCGGGGCCAAGCTGGGCCCCACCCCTGGTTCTACAGCGCCTAGGTGAAAGGAGCTGCACTACCTTGCCTGTTTGAAATCTTGCTTCAGAGACGGTGGTCCCATTTGTTATCGTGCATAATCGTTGTATTATCGACGACCGAGGAGATCTCTACTGGAGCTGCAGGAAGTAGAGATGGTCCATTGCTGCTTGTGAGTGTCGTGTTGATCAGTATCTAGTGTCCATATGCATGTCTTAATTGTACAGTAGCATCTAATGTTTCGTCTATCATTGCAACAGATGCAGGCAAAGCTGTAGGTTCTTTCACCTCTTGTGTTCATCGATCCCAACAAACACACCGCAAAAGAGTTACATCATATGGATCTCCAATAGACCATTGTATTGAGAATTCAGCGAGAGAGAGGAAGTCATCTAGCTACTAACTACGGACCCGAAGGTCTACAAAGAACTACTCACGCATCATCGGAGAGGCACCAATGGAGGTGGTGAACCCCATCCGAGATGGTGTCTAGATTGGATCTGGTGTTTCTGGACTCTGCGGCGGCTGGATCAATATTTCATTGACTCCCCTAGGGTTTTGGGAATATTGGGGTATTTATAGAGCAAAGAGGCGGTCCGGGGGCACCCGAGGTGGGCACAACCCACCAGGGCGCGCCTGGGCCTCCTGGCGCGCCCTGGTGGGTTGTGCTCTCCTCGGAGCACCCCCCAGGCGCAGCGAGGGCCCATTATGTGTTTTCTGGTCCATAAAAAATCTCCATGAAGTTTCGTTGCATTTGGACTCCGTTTGGTATTGATTTCCTACGATGTAAAAAACATGCAGAAAACAGCAACTGGCACTTGGCACTATGTCAATAGGTCAGTACCAAAAAATTGATATAAAATGATTATATAGCATCCAAGATTGATAATATAACAGTATGAAACAATAAAAAATTATAGATACGTTGGAGACGTATCAGCATCCCCAAGCTTAACACCGGCTCGTCCTTGAGTAGGTAAGTGATAAAAACAGAATTTTTGATGTGGAATGCTGCCTATCATGTCATATCATATTTATTTTCTTTATAGCATGGACATTTGGACTTTCATGTGATTCAAAGCAATAGTCTAGTTTTGACATGATAATTTAAATACTCAAGCATATCAACAAGCAACCATGTCTCTCAAAATATCAACACTAAAATAAGTTATCCCTAGCCCATCATGCTCAATCATTGATCAATTCATGAAACACATTCGCATATTAACTACACCCAATACTCAAGTACGATCATATTGTCTCCTAGTTGGTGCTTTTATAAGAGAAGATGGAGACTCAAATTCAAAAATAAAAATTGCATAAAGTAAAAGAAAGGCCCTTTGCGGAGGGAAGTAGGGATTTGTAGAGGTGCCAGAGCTCAAAGCGAAAAATTAAGAGATAAAAAACATTTTGGGAGGTGTATCCTTCCCACCAACGAAAACGACTTAGAGTTCCCAACACTTTCCATGCTAAATATATCATAGGCGGTTTCCAAACAGAAAATAAAGTTTATTACTTTTTCAACCATACTTTCACTTTCCATGGCTAGCCGTATCCACGGTTGCCCTCCATACCAACACTTTCCAAGGATTTATTATTTGACAACATAAAGTTAATTAATTTTTCATTTCGGGACTGGGCATCCCTAGTACCTTTGCATGACTCTCGTGCAATGACAGGTGAATAAACACTCATCTTGAGAATAACACAGCTAGCATGGAAAATATTAGCCACCCCTCACTGCTCCGTGAGCGAAACGAACACACAAAGGAGAAGTTTATTTTGAAAGTTAGAGATGACACATACAAATTTGCTTAGAACGACAAAAGAATACCGCATATAGGTAGATATAGTGGACTCATGTGGCAAAACTGGTTTAAAGGTTTTTGGATGCACAAGTAGAGATCATACTTAGTGCAAAATGAAGGCTAGCAAAAGATTGAGAAGCGACCAACCAAGAAACGAATAATCTCATAAGCGAGCATTAAGCATAATTAACACCAAATAATGCACCACAAGTAGGATATAATTTCATTGCATAATTATTGACTTTCGTGCTTGCATAGGGAATCACAAACCTTAACAACAATATTCTTACTAAAGCATAATTACTCACCAACATAACTCAGATATCACATCATCATATCTCAAAACTATTACTAAGAATCAAGATTATTTTGTCCAATGATCTTCATGAAAGTTTTTATATACCCCTCTTGGATATCTATCACTTTGGAACTAATTTTAATATGTTGCTTTTGATAAGCTCAAACAAATATAAGTGAAGATCATGAGCATAATTTTTTCTTTCTTTCTCTCAAAATAATTTAAGTGAAGCAAGAGAGAATTTCTTGAAAATTTTACTAACTCTCAAATAAATCTAAGTGAAGCAAGAGAGCATTTCTTCAAAAATAACTAAGCACACCGTGCTAAAAGAGATATAAGTGAAGCACTAGAGCAAGTCCATAGCTCATAAAAGGTTTAAGAGAAGCATAGAGAGCAATTCTAACAAGTCATGACATAATTTTGGCTCTCTCAAATAGGTGTGTCCAGCAAGGAATCAAGACTTAAAACACAAAATAAAACAAGCAAAGAATCATATCATACAAGACGCTCCAAGCAAAACACATAGTATGTGACGAATAAAAATATAGCTTCGAGTAAAATACCGATGGTCGTTGGAAGAAAGAGGGGATGCCACTCGGGGGCATCCCCAAGCTTAGTCGGTTGCTCATTCTTGAATAATAGCTTGGGATGCCGGGGCATCCCCAAGCTTAGGCTCTTCTTACTCCCTATTCCTTCATCCATCGTAAGATAACCCAAAACTTGAAAACTTCAATCACGCAAAACTCAACAAAACCTTCATGAGATCCGTTAGTGTAAGAAAAAAAATCACTACTATAAGTACTGTATAAAACCAATTCATATTTAGTTTTTGCATTATATGTACTGTATTCCAACTTTTCTATGGCAAAAACTCATCAAAGAAAACCATAGAGCCATCAAAATAAGCACACAGCACAAAGAAAACAGAATCTGTCAAAACAGAACAGTCCGTAGTAATCTGACTATTTCGAAAACTTTTGGAACTTCAAAAATTATGAAAAAATAGGATGACCTTTGTATATTAATCTTCTGCAAAAAGAATTGGCATTTTATCACGCTCTGGTAAAAAATAAGAATTGTTTTCATGAGCGCAAAAGTTTCTGTTTTTCAGCAAGATCAAACAACTATCACCCAAGAAGATCCTATAGGTTCTACTTGGCACAAACACTAACTAAAACACAAAAAACACAATCATAACAGTATCATAATTGTGCAAACACTTAAGAACAGAAAGCAAAAAGCAAAAATAAATTTTATTCATTGGGTTGCCTCCCAACAAGCGCTATAGTTTTACGCCCTTAGCTAGGCATAAAGCAAGGATCTAAGTTTTGTCATCTTTGGTTCGAGATCCATAAGATGCCCTCATGATTGATTCATATGGTGGCCTAATTCTTGTTCTAGGAAAGTGTTCCATACCCTTCCTCAAAGGAAATTGGAACTTAATATTGCCTTCTTTCATACCAATCACGGCACTGATAGTGCGTAAAAACGGTCTACCAAGAATAATTGGACAAGACGGATTGCAATCAATATCAAGAACAATAAAATATATGGGCACATAATTTCTATTTGAAATAAT
Source organism: Triticum aestivum (assembly GCF_018294505.1). NCBI lineage: Eukaryota > Viridiplantae > Streptophyta > Magnoliopsida > Poales > Poaceae > Triticum > Triticum aestivum. The sequence goes on from NC_057796.1 coordinate 72,400,598, forward strand.
AAGAACATCATTAATTCTTCCCATAGGCTTTTTAATAGTAGAATCCGCCAAGTGCAAATTCAAAGAACATTCTTCAAGATCGGTAAGACCAAGCACATCACATAAAGATTTCGGAATTGTAGAAACACTAGCACCCAAGTCACACAAAGCAAAACACTCATAATTTTTAATCTTGACTTTGATAGTAGGTTCCCATTCATCATGCAATTTTCTAGGAATAGAAACTTCTAATTCCAATTTTTCTTCAAAAGCTTTCATCATAACATCAACAATATGTTTAGTAACAACTTTATTTTGTTCATAGGCATGGGGTGGATTTATCATGGATTGCAACAAACAAATACAATCAATCACAAAGAAACTATCGTAATTAAAGTATTTGTAATCCAAAAGAGTGGGCACATCACTAGCTAAAGTTTTGACCTCTTCAAACCCACTTTCATCAATTTTCTCAACAAGATTTTCACCCTCCGAGTTATAGGGACGCCTTCTAGCTAAAGTTGACTCTTCTCCAGTCCCTTTTTCATCAATCTTAACTTTACTAAACAAGGAATCAATAGAAGAAACACCAATCGTTTTAAGATCTTCATCACTTTTGCGAAAGTAATCACTAGAAAACGCTTTTTCTAAAAATTCTCTTTTAGCTCTAAGCATAGCGGTTCTTTTCTTACTTTCATCCATAGAAACATAAAGAGCTTTAATTGATTCATCAACCTTAGGCACACAAATTTTCATCTTGAGAACCATCAATCTTCTAGACAAACCATCAATCTTCTAGATAAACCATCAATCTTATTAAACTTTTCTTATTCATCTTGAGAACCACATCATGATTAATTCTATCAACACTTCTAGATAAACCATCAATCTTATTCAACTTTTCTTCTATGGAAGTGTTGAAAACTTTTTGCGTGTTGATAAATTCTTTAATATTATTTTCAAGATCAGAGGTGTTCCTATTATTATTATAAGATTGATTTACATAGGAATTACAATAATTATTAGAGGAATTACTAGGAAAAGGCATATGATTAAAATTACCTCCATAAGCATTGTTGTTGAAATTATTTCGAGAGATAAAATTCACATCAATGGCATCACTATTTTGCTCAATCGAAGTAGGCAAAGGCATATTATTAAAATCAATATGAGCACTTTTACTAGCAAACAATTTCATAAGAGCATCAACTTTTTCACTCAAAGAAGAAATTTCTTCAATCGAATTAACTTTTTTACTAGTAGGAGCTCTTTCGGTATGTCATTGTGAATAATTTGCCATAATATTATCAAGAAATTTGGTAGCTTCATCCAAAGTAACTTCCATAAAAGTACCACCCACGGTGGAATCTAAAAGATTACGAGAAACAAAATTCAATCCCGCATAAAATTTTTGTATGATCATCCAAAGATTTAACCCATGAGTTGGGCAATTCCTTAGCATCATTTTCATCCTTTCCCAAGATTGTGCAACATGCTCATGTTCAAGTTGCTTGAAATTCATGATCTGGGTTCTAAGGGAAATAATTTTTGCGGGCAGAAAATACTTAGTGATAAAATCATCTTTGCACTTATTCCAAGAATCGATACTATTGCGAGGCAAAGAAGAGAACCAAATTTTTGCAGAATCACGCAAAGAAAATGGAAATAATTTCATCTTCACAACATCATTGTCCACATCTTTTTTCTTTTGCATATCGCATAATTCCATGAAGGTATTCAGATGGGACGCGACATCCTCATTAGGAGTACCGGAAAATTGATCTTTCATGACAAGATTCAGCAAAGCGACATTAATATCACAAGACTCCGCACTAGTGGCGGGAGGAGCAATCGGAGTGCCAATAAAATCATTGCTGTTGGTATTTGAGAAATCACATAACTTGGTGTTCTCTTGAGTCATGATGACTACACAAAAAGATTGCACCCAAAAACAGATCCGACAAGAAAACGACAAACGAAAAAGAGAGGCGAATAAAACGACAATTTTTTGTAAAGTGGGGGAGAGGAAAATGAGAGGCAAATGGAAAATAATGTAAATTGCGAGGAGATGAGATTTGTGATTAGGAACCTGGTATATGTTGAAGATCCCCCCCAGCAACGGCGCCAAGAATTCCTTTTGATGCGGCTTGAAGCTAGTTCGGTATTTCCCCAAAGAGGAAGGGATGATGCATCACGGCAGCGGTAGGTATTTCCCTCAGATATGAAACCAAGGTTATCGAACCAGTAGGAGAACCAAGCTACACAACGTAAACAGCCCCTGCACACAAATAACAACACCTCGCAACCCGACGTGTTAAAGGAGTTGTCAACCCCTTCCGGGTAACGGCGCCAGAAATTGGTGCGTGGACGGGAGAAATTTGTAATAGATTGAATAAATAGATCGCAAATAAAGTAAAGTGCAGCAAAATATTTTTGTATTTTTGGTTTAATAGATCTGAAAATAAATGCAAAGGAAAAGTAGATCGCAAAGGCAAATATATGAGAAAGAGACCCGGGGGCCGTAGGTTTCACTAGTGGCTTCTCTCGAGAAAAATAGCAAACGATGGGTGAACAAATTACTGTTGGGCAATTGATAGAACTTCAAATAATCATGACGATATCCAGGCAATGATCATTACATAGGCATCACGTCCAAGATTAGTAGACCGACTCTTGCATGCATCTACTACTATTACTCCACACATCGACTGCTATCTAGCATGCATCTAGTGTATTAAGTTCATGAAAAATGGAGTAATGCAATAAGAACGCTGACATGATGCAGACAAGATCTATCTATGTAGAGATAGACCCCAACGTTTCATCCTTAGTAGCAACGATACATACGTGTCGGTTCCCTTTCTGTCACTGGGATCAAGCACCGTAAGATTGAATCCACTACAAAGCACCTCTTCCCATTGCAAGATAAATAGATCAAGTTGGGCAAACAAAACCTGTCGTGGTTTTGTCACGGCAGATGTCCTAGGGAAAGGACTTAGTCGTGGAGCCATTGCGACGGGTTATCTTAAAGGGGTTAAAGCGGACAAAGGACGCAGGGACTTTATACTGGTTCGGCCCCTTGCGGTGAAGGTAAAGGCCTAATCTAGTTGATGTGGAATTGCTAGGGTTTTGATGACCAGGGAGCGAATCCGCTATGCCTGGCTCTCGAGTTGTTGTTTCTTGTCCCTAAACCGCCGCCGGGTCGTCCCTTTATATACATAGGTTGACGCCCGTCGGTTTACAGAATCCCGAGGCCGGCTCATAAACGTGTCCGGCTCGGTTTCTTTTACAACACAAGTTACATATCATATGGCGGTTTACATCTACAGTCCCTAATCCGTCTTTTGGGCCCTGGGCCTCCTTGTTAGATCTCCTCCGTAAAGCGCCATACTCCTTGTCTTCATGGGCTTCAAATATGAATAATTCATTATGGGTATAACCCGGCCCCTCATGGCCGGTTTATACTCAGTAGTAATATCCCCAACATTAGGCCCCAGATTGATTTGAACCTGTTCATGGCAATCTTCAACACTTGTAAAATTCCTCCTTCGGCACCTTTACGTAAATCTTGTAAACCGCCATGACGTCATCTTCCAAGATCACAATAAACCGCCATGACGTCACCTGTTATAAAAAATGGCATATACCTCACCTTCATTAATGAGCCTCCGACAATCGAGGCGACAGCTCTGTCACATATCCAACTTTTGGGCTCCTCGATTTTCGCGCCTGTCACTTATCCCTTCACCTTATAAATAAGACCGGGGGGTCCTTTTCATTCCCCCCCCCGTGCCCCCTCACTTCTTCTTCCTCCTTGCGCCGACCTGACCCTCACGCGCGGCCGTCGTCGTCAAGCTCCGCCCTCGACCTCATCTCCGGCCGCTGCATCAACCTGATCGTACCAGAGAAACGCGGCGCGTTCGCTGTTCCGTCAGCAACAGTAAGTCTCCCCTTTCCTTGTTGTAGATCCGCCATTAGGGTTTCGGTGTTCCTCAAAGCTCGAAGTTGTTCTTCTCTGTTCATCTCCGTAGTGCAAGCGGCGACCTCAGATCCGATATTTTCTTACGCAGTCGCAGTCATAATCCCCTTTTTCCTCCTTAAAACATCTTCTTCGTATAGAAAAAACTCATCTGGACCTGATGAACTACTTAAACACCTGTATTTTAAATCTGAATATATTTTGATTTATTGATACGCTGCAGATCTGAAATTACCGTATCAATCTGTGAAACTTGTTTTTTCCCTTACTTAGATATTTGAGATCTGTACCTTCCACACCAATGTAGGTGGTTTAACTTTTTAGAAAATAATAATCCGGTAGGTACCATTAGTCCCCTCTTAAACCGCCAATTCGTTTATCTTTGTAACCCCTTCCAATATCAGACTCCAGTTTAACAATGTGTATATGCCTCTGTCTTCTCCTTCTGATCTTGTGTCGCTTTATGTCTGTCCGTCATAAATCTTAAACCAGCATTCAATCTTTCAGCTTTTCCTTGAAATGGCCAAGCAATTTTACTCCTGCAATTGGGTTCCATCCCGGGTTACCGAGGAATAATTGAACAACTTAGTCAACATGGGCACTTTAGCAAAAAAGGAGGCCATCCACTGGAGGGTCCCTGGCCCAGAAAATCCTCCTGAGCCTAAGGACGGAGAAGTGATTGTGTTCGTTGATCATTTGGGTCGAGGGTTTAGCCCTCCCGGATCAAAAAAATTCCGAGATGTGCTTGCTAGCTTCCAACTCCATCCTCAAGACATTGGACCAAACTCTGTGTCCAATATTTGCAACTTCCAAGTATTTTGCGAGGCTTATCTTCAAGAGGAGCCCACAGTTGAACTGTTTAGGGATTTCTTCCACTTGAACCGTCGTACAGAATTCACAGATGGACCCAATACTGAACTTGGCGGGATGGCAATTCAGAAGAGGAAAGATGTCAGCTTCCCTCACGCCAAGCATCACAGTCACCCCAAGGACTGGAATCAGACCTTCTTTTACTGCCGAGATACTTCTCCAACTGACGAAAATCCTCTGCCGGGTTATCGTCCTCACCGGCTTAGCAATACACATCCATTCCCCAACGTCTTAACGCCAAGGAATGATCCAAATACGCACCACCGTTTTCAAAGCTTCGGGCCTTCGTTGCAAACGGTTTAACAGACGTCGATTTTGTTCGATGCTGGATCTCCTGGAGCATTCTACCTTTAAGCCGACGCCCCGGTTTAATGTGTGAGTACACAGGGGATTTGAAAGATCCTCAACGACATATCGACATTCAGCTAACAGAAGATGAAGTTACTGAAGCTGTTAAGAAAATATTGGATGAATCGATGGCTGTCTGCAGCAAAACAGGGCTGAACCCCTTCTGTACCTCCAATAAATCGCCAGCTGTAAGAATCATATAACTCCTGCTTTAACTCGGTCCTTTTAAATATTCCCTCAAAATTGTGTTAATCTTTGACAGGGTGATGATCCGTTCTGGAAGAAAAAATCACAGGATAAACCGGCCAAGACATCTCGCCCCAAGACCAAGGTTACTAAAAAACCTACCAAGAAGAAAACCACTGAGTCCTCTGAACCAAATGCTGATGATGATCTGGATAATCCGGATTCAGAGGTACAACTTGACTCTCTTGGTTCATTTTTCATACACCCCATTGACAATGACTATTATCAGGATGACGCTGAAGGCAGCCATGCTGACGATGTAGAGGTAATTATTCCTTCCTCCGGTTCAGATCCTCTGCCAACACAGAAAATCCGTCAAGCAAACCGGAAAGTAAGATTTTCTCACCCCCTAGCTCACTTGGACCCAAACTTTCTTTTGAAGAAGCAGCAACACGAAGCTCACCGCACAACCCGGCACAGTGGCCAGGTAGTTACCTCTGCCGGTTTACCGAATACTCCAGTCCGGAAACGTCGATCAGAGGTCTCTTATATTCCTAATACTTCTTGCCCCAAGGCAGGTTGTTTCCGACAGCCTCTTAATCCGTCTGATTCGAATTATCAGGGAACCCCTCATTCATCCTCTGGCGAGTCAACGGCCACACAACTTCCACCCCTCAAGACGGTTCCTGGGGAGTTATGGTTTAGTTTTATCATTGATATATTATATTTGTCTAATGTATTGACCTTTATGTTTGTTCTCCTCAGTGCCAAACCTAGACCCAGCAAGAAGGCCCGGTTAAATAAACCGGCTGGCGACAATGTAGCTATTGAACCGGAAAAAACTCCAGATCCGGAGGATACAATTGCTGACGCCATGCTTAATGACCCGCCGCTGCAAGATTATGATTTTGTTGTTGAACAAGCGGAGGTTGACCCAACAGGCCAGTCCGATAAACCGACAAGCCCGGTCCGAGACACTGATAAACCGTCAAGCCCAGTTAAGGCTGCCGATAAACCGTCAAGTCCAGTGAAGGCTGCTAATGACACGACGGATGATGTTATGATTACCGGCTTCGGTCATACCACCCCTGGCAATCCTGTCGCTTTATCAAAGCATAGTGCCAACGAAGAAGCTTCTGTCCTGAACAAAGGCAAGTGGAATACAGATCTATCAAGCTACGCCCATCTCAACGCCCAAGATATTCACTCTGGCTTCTTGAACCGTCTATACACAAGCCGCAACTATGAAGCCGGCTTAGTGAACTTGATGAAAGAACGATATGAGGTAACTACCGCTGAACTCTGCATATCTGTTCCTCTTTTGTCCAAATACTAACTCCAGTAGCCCCCAAGGGCCGGTTCGGGACTTTAGAATACTTGAACTTTGCTTGCGTAGGCCCCAAGGGTCGGTTTAACTTATTAAGATGAGCCGGGACTTTAGAATAATAATCTTGTCACTTTTGCCTCTGTAGTCCCCAAGGGCCGGTTTATCTTTCCAAGCTGAACCAGGACTTTTACCACTGTTTACTTTGAGCAAATATACATTAGCCCCGAAGTGCCAAGAGTAATACTTGTATTGTGCTTGGGACTTTGTAAAAATTTCTGATAACAAGCAAATAGGCATTAGCCCCCAAGTACCAAGTGTATAACTTGTTATGTTCTTGGTACTTCAAATATGTATTATCAACTCATGATATGTCTGTCTCTTATAGGCTGAGCTGAGCAAAAAAGAAGCCCAAACCGCTGATCTTCAAGAAAACATCAAGTCCCAGCAAGCAAAAACCTCCAAAGCCAAAGATGAGCTGACCAGTGCCTTATCAGCCATGGAGAAGTTGAAGGAAAATTTCAAGAAGGAGTGGGCGGATTGGGATATAGAGAAATCCACTTTGCAGAAAAGGGCTGAGGATGCAGAAGCAGCCCTTAAACCAGTGACAGAAGAATTGAACGGCTTGAAGCGGTAGATAAATACCATGACCGCTGCTGTGTTTGGTAAATATCCTCACTTTAAGTTTTTAACATATATTAACCTATCCGTTGCCGGTTCACTGATGCTTGTAATGATGCAGGAACTCGCATTACCCATCTGGGCTCTGACATGCAGAAGAAGTTGAAGGCTGCCTATACTCTTATAGAGCAATTATATACTGGCGCGCAACGGATCATCTGCACTACTTCTCAGAACAAGGCGCCCCAACCTTAATCAAGGAAACCTTAGAAAGGTTGTCAATGCTGCCTGCCCGGGTTGAAGAGTTAAAAAGATCGGCTGCAAGGGCAGGTGCTCTGACCGCGCTAACCTGGGACAAAGCATGGGTGCCTGATCTTGATCCGGTGGATGTGGGTAAAGGGTATCCAAGCTTAAAGGAAGACGGATCAGATTTTGACAATGATGCCCTCCGAGCCATAACCAAAGAAGTGCGTCCACTGGCTTGCCAATTGGCTGAAGAAACTGATATGTCATACTATCATGCGATTTATGACGTCAACAATAAACGGGTTGCTGCACCAACTCCGGACGCTCAAAATCTTATCCCGCCAATCCGTAAGCATACCTATGCCCCTGACGTTGAACCGTCCACACTTATAAGTGATGAAGCTGTATTCCAAGCCCTAACTGGGATCGATTGGGCAACCATTGACTTCCAGCCACTGGGTAGAGAGGAGGAGGATGAACCGGCGCAAGGTGATCCGCAGCCGTCAAGTCAGCCTTGTGATGAGTCATGATCCGGAGGCCGGTTTAGCCTTCTGCGTACTGCAACACTTGCTGAAAACAATTATCCTTTTGGGCATTAAAGCGCCTTGTAATAGGCTAGTTCAAACACTTGGTCTGCTATGCCATCGCGCATATTTATTTTGCCTGACACTGTTAATCTGCCATGCTTAGGATATATTATGTTCATAATCCATAGCGGTTTATTCAAGCTGTTCCTGCATACAAGAAGTTGAAAGTGTCCTGGCGGTTTACCACCGGACGGGTCATGATGCCCAAATATACAGCTAGGGTTTATAACCAAGGCTGTATGTGAAAATAATCAAATATGAAATAGATGATACCTGTGACATTGAATCACATCGTTGGTTGGCCAACTTTATTGTAGTAAGGGTGATAACCCCAATCTTGAGTATTGATAACTCCTTCCATATTGTGCCGGTTTATGATAAAACCGTACCGGGTTGTGATAAACACCGGATTAACCATATATAACACTGGCGACTTATAGTCGAAACCAGACCGGGTTAATAAACGCCGGATTATAATTGATCATGTACTGACAACTTGTAGTTGAAAGCCAAGCCGGGTCAATAAACGCCGGTCTATCATAAAATATTATAAACCTCATCAAAGGAGAAAAAACTTGGCAAATAAGCAAAAAAGATCATGCGAGGCTTTTCATGGGCTGCCAGGCCACTGAGTTAAACCATTTTACAAAGCCTTTCAAGATGGACCTCACATTAACCAATCGTCGTTTTAACTTTGACAAGTTCAGGGTCTATGAGATTGACTTGTCAAACGTTCGGCGGGTCATACCAGGATTACCTGGACGGAGTGGCTTACTTAAAGAGGCAGGATAACCCGGGGTTTTAGGTGAATACACCTGGCTTCCAAGCCTGGCTTGATAGCCTATTACAAGGGTGTAGACTCTTTGTTCTTTGAGAAGCAAAGAGCCCCCAAGCAATATTTTGAGCTGTGCTCAGTGGGTGCCTATGTTTGACTTGTGCTTTTGCAACACTCTCTTTTGCCCCTAAGTGATTTCCTTTTGGCTGTAAACCGATCAAGAGGTGTAGCTATGGTTCAAATACGACCAAGCCCCCAAGTGATTTCCCTGGTGGCCTTGCGCCGATCAAGAGGTGTATCTATGGTTCGAATATGACCAAGCCCCCAAGTGATATATATATATGGCCTTATAAGTCGGATCAATGGGTAAACAGGACTCCGCTTTATAAACAGAAGCCCCCGTGTAACCGCACATGATGTAAAAAAACAACAACAGAGACCCCGCTTTAGCTGAGACTCCGGTTTATTATATTGATCATAATATATACATTGTCATAACTATGTACATAAGAAGAGCCTGTGGCTCAAGTGTAATAAGGCCGAAGATGAGCGATATTCCACGGCCGGTGGGTCTCCTCCTCTGATTTACGTGAGTCTTTGTGCTCTCGAACATCGATAAGGTAGTATGACCCGTTATGCAGATTCTTGCTGACCACAAAGGGTCCTTCCCAAGGCGGGGATAACTTGTGCTTATCAGACTGATCGTGGATGAGTCGGAGCACCAGATCGCCTTCCTGAAAAGTTCTGGTTCTAACCCGGCGGCTGTGATAGCGACGCAGATCTTGCTGGTAAATCGCCGAACGAGCTGCTGCAATGTCACGCTCCTCATCTAACAGGTCAAGTGCTTCCTGTCGTGCCTTCTCATTGTCAGCTTCTACATAAGCCGCCACACGAGGCGAGTCATGACGGATGTCACTAGGGAGAACCGCCTCTGCTCCGTAAACCATGAAAAAGGCGTGTAACCCGTAGATCTGTTGGGGGTGGTATTAATGCTCCATAATACGGAAGGTAACTCTTCCACCCAACAACCCGGCGTCCTCTGCAGGGGAACCATAAGCCGGGGCTTGATGCCTCTCAAAATCTCTTGATTGGCTCTCTCCGCTTGACCATTAGATTGGGGGTGGGCCACTGATGACACGTCAAGCCGGATGTGCTCTTGTTGACAAAATTCTTTCATAGCACCCTTGGACAGATTAGTGCCATTATCAGTTATAATGCTGTGTGGAAAGCCAAACCGGAAAATCACCTTCTTGAGGAATTGAACCACCGTAGTTGCGTGACACTTACTAACTGGCTCTGCCTCCACCCACTTAGTGAACTTATCAACCGCCACCAGAAGGTGGGTCTTCTTATCCTTAGATCTCTTAAAGGGCCCAACCATATCCAGCCCCCAAGTCGCAAACGGCCAAGTGATCGGAATCATCCTCAACTCTTGAGCCGGTACATGAGCGCGTCGTGAGAATTTTTGACAGCCATCACATTTTTTGACTAAGTCCTCAGCATCGGCATGAGCCGTCAGCCAATAGAAACCGTGACGAAAAGCCTTGGCCACCAGAGACTTTGAACCAGCGTGGTGACCACAATCTCCTTCGTGGATCTCCCGCAAAATCTCACGACCTTCTTCAGGAGACACGCAACGCTGAAATGCCCCCGTCACACTGCAATGATGTAATTCTCCATTGACAATAGTCATTGACTTGGACCGCCGGATTATCTGCCTGGCCGAAGTTTCATCCTCCGGTAACTTGCCCCGGTTCATATACGCCAAATATGGGACCGTCCAATCCGGGATGACATGAAGAGCTGCCACCAGCTGAGCCTCTAGATCAGGAACAGCCAAATCCTCCTCTGTAGGTAGCTTGACCGACGGGTTATGTAAAACATCCAGGAAAACATTGGGTGGAACCGGTTTACGTTGGGAACCTAAACGGCTTAAAGCGTCCGCCGCTTCGTTCTTTTGCCGGTCCACATGGTCAACCTAATAACCTTTGAAGTGACCAGCAACAATATGCACCTCTCGACGATATGCTGCCATGAGAGGGTCCTTGGAATCCCAAGTACCAGATACTTGTTGAGCCACCAGGTCCGAGTCACCGAAGCACTTAACCCGGCTTAAGTTCATCTCCTTAGCCATCCGAAGACCGTGGAGCAAGGCCTCATATTCAGCTGCATTGTTAGTGCAAGGGAACATTAAACGGAGAACATAACAAAACTTATCACCTCGTGGGGAAGTTAACACGACTCCAGCCCCCGAGCCCTCCAATTGCCTGGACCCATCAAAATGAATAGTCCAATAAGTATGATCCGGCTTCTCTTCTGGCGCCTGTAAATCTGTCCAGTCATTGATGAAATCCACCAATGCTTGGGACTTGGTTGCCATTCGAGGCATATATTTCAACCCATGAGGTCCAATCTCAATGGCCCACTTGGCAACCCGGCCAGTTGCTTCCCTGTTCTGGATTATATCCCCCAAAGGGGCAGAGCTGACCACAATGATAGGATGACCCTGGAAATACTGTTTAAGCTTCCGGCTCGCCATAAAAACTCCATACACCAGCTTCTGCCAATGTGGGTACCTCTGCTTAGACTCAATAACACCTCACTGATATAATAAACCGGCCGCTGAACCGGATATTCCTTTCCAGCCTCCTTGCGCTCCACCACAATCGCCACGCTAACAGCCCGGGCATTAGCAGCCACATATAACAACAAGGGCTCTTTATCGACGGGAGCAGCAAGGACAGGCGGCTCAGCTAACTGCCGCTTTAGATCCTCAAATGCTTCATTGGCGGCATCACTCCAGACGAAATCATCCATCTTCTTCAGCATCTGATACAAAGGGATGGCCTTCTCCCCAAGGCGACTGATAAACCGGCTTAAGGCTACAATCCGGCCTGCCAAGCGTTGAACATCATTGACACACTTCGGTTTAGCCAACGAGGTAATAGCCTTCATCTTCTCCGGATTAGCTTCAATGCCCCTGTTTAGACACCAGAAAACCCAAGAGCTTGCCCGCCGGTACACCAAAGACACACTTAGCCGGATTAAGCATCATCTTATAAACCCGAAGGTTATCAAAGGTCTCCTTCAAATCATCTATCAATGTCTCCTCTTTTCTGGACTTCACCACAATATCATCCACATAAGCATGAACATTGCGCCCGATCTGATTATGAAGACAATTCTGCACACATCGCTGATAAGTCGCCTGGGCACTCTTAAGCCCAAAAGGCATAGACGCATAGCAAAAGGCTCCAAAGGGAGTTATAAAAGTTGTCTTCTCCTGGTCCTTAACTGCCATTTTGATCTGATAATAACCGGAGTAAGCATCCAGAAAGCTCAAACGCTCACAACCCGTCGTAGCATCGATGATTTGATCAATACGAGGAAGAGCAAAAGGATCTGCTGGACAAGCCTTGTTCAAATCTGTGTAGTCCACACACATACGCCAAGTGCCGTTCTTCTTAAGTACTAGCACCGGATTAGCCAACCACTCAGGATGAAATACTTCAATGATAAACCCAGCCGCCAAGAGCCTAGCTACCACCTCACCAATGGCCTTGCGTCTTTCCTCATTGAAACGGCGGAGAAACTGCTTGACCGGTTTAAACTTGGGATCAACATTAAGAGTGTGCTCAGCGAGTTCCCTCGGTACACCTGGCATGTCAGAAGGTTTCCATGCAAAGATGTCCCGGTTTTCACGGATGAACTCGATGAGCGCGCTTTCCTATTTTGGATCCAAGTTAGCGCTGATGCTAAACTGCTGGGATGAATCGCCAGGAACAAAATCAACCAGCTTAGTCTCATCAGCTGATTTAAACTTCAAGGCCGGATCATGCTCTATAGTTGGCTTCTTCAAAGAAGTCATATCCGCCGGATCAACATTGTCTTTGTAGAACTTCAACTCCTCTGTTGCACAAACCGACTCAGCATAAGCCGCATCACCTTCTTCACACTCCAAAGCGATCTTACGACTCCCATGTACCGTGATGGTCCCCTTATGACCCAGCATCTTGAGCTGCAGATAGACATAATAGGGCCTTGCCATAAACTTAGCATAAGCCGGCCGCCCAAACAAGGCATGATACACTACTGGAATCAGCTAATTTGCCATCTGCCAGCTCTTTGCCGTCTGCTAGCTGACGGCAAAGAGTCTGCTAGCTGACGGCAAAGAGGCTCTTTGCCATCAGCTACCCAAAAGCAGACGGCAAAGAAATGGCAGACGACAAAACAGGTCTTTGCCATCTGCGAGCTCTTTGCCGTCTGCTAGCAGACGGCAAAGAATCTTTGCCGTCCGCTGGCAGACGACAAAGAGAGAGGTGGCCCCCACCCCCTGCCCGTTTGGCAAAAACTTAACATCCCACCCCACCGCC